>NW_023250281.1:1137191-1137348 GCF_002007445.2 Ailuropoda melanoleuca
CTCCTACATTGTTGGTGGGAATGCAAGTTGGTACAGCCACTATGGAAAACAGTGTGGAGGTCCCCTAAAAAGCTAAAAATTGATCTACCCTCTGACCCAGCAATTGCACTACTATTTATTTACCCCAAAGATACAGACATAGTAAAGAGAAGGGCCA
>NW_023250281.1:1137609-1191248 GCF_002007445.2 Ailuropoda melanoleuca
GATCGGTAGGGGAAGAAAGGGATAAAGAAAAGGGGGGTAATCAGAAGGGGGAATGAAACATGAGAGACTATGGACTATGAGAAACAAACTGAAGACTTCAGAGGGGAGGGGGTGGGGGAAGGGGATAGCCTGGTGATGGGTAGTAAGGAGGGCACTTATTGCATGGTGCACTGGGTGTTATACGCAACTAATGAAGCATCAAACGTTACATCGGAATCTGGGGATGTTCTGTATGGTGATTAACATAATATAATAAAATAAAATTTAAAAAAATAGAATTTTTATACAAAAATAATCTTGCATTATTTCTTGAAAAATATAATTTACTACCACTGATTTTATGTAACTGACAACTTTAATTGACTTTACTAAATAATAGTATAAACAAATAGCATGTTTAATAGATAATTAGGTCACTGGCTCTAACAGAAGTTTTATACATATATTTCACCTTAAAATAATGCATACATACATCACCTATCTCCATTCAAATGTTAAACACTACTTATTCCAAATTAAAAATGAAACCAAAATTACAAACTTCAACATAAAAAGTGTCACAACAAAATTATTTGCTAAATGAGTAAAGTTAGTTTTTTTAATGATTCTCTAAATGCATCTGTCTTCCATGGGTGTAAAGGAAAAAATTAGATAAAATTGGTATATTATTAGTATATATCTGTTCACATTAGAAGAATTTGAAAAATATATAATATCAAAAACCACATTAAATTTATGTTTAAGAGTAGTAATTAAGTGAATGACAACAGCCCAAATGTCCATATAGGAAATGAATTAATAAAAAAAAAATGTTGTATGTACATACAAAGGGATACTTTTCAACTTAGAACAGAAGGAAAATTCTAACACATGTTACAACATGAATAAATGTTGATGACATGATATTAAATGAAATTAGCCAAACACAAAAACACAAATTCTGTGTAATCCCACTTATCTAAAGATCCTATAATAGTCAATTGTATAGAGCCAGAATAACAGAATGGGGGTTGCCAGTTCCCAGGGACAGGGTGAAACAGAAAATTAATTTTAATGGGTACAGAGTTTCCATTTTAGATTATAAAGAGTACTGGGAATAGATATTGGTGATGGTTGCAGAATAATGTGAATATAAATAATATCACTGTAGTGACAGTACACTTGAAAATGGGGAATAAGATTGTAAGTTATTTTAAGAAACTTACCCAACATTCTGCAGTTATTAAAGTACAGATTGACTTTCAGCAAGTTTTATCATTTTTTCAAGAATGACAGAATTTAGACTATGGACTATGAGAAACAAACTGAAGACTTCAGCGGGGAGGGGGTGGGGGAAGGGGATAGACTGGTGATGGGTAGTAAGGAGGGCACGTATTGCATGGTGCACTGGGTGTTATAGGCAACTAATGAAGCATCAAACTTTACATCAGAATCAGGGGATGTACTGTATGGTGATTAACATAATATAATAAAATAAAATTAATTAAAAAGAAAAAAAAAGAATTTAGAAAAATGGAAATAAGAATTCTTCAGGTCAAATAAATGTGTTAGGAGGGTTTCAATGTCCTCCATGAGGGCAATAGAGAGATCCATCATTAGGGAATTTATACAGTTACTGAATGTGCAGAGTGCAAGTGTTACAGATATGAATGTGTAGAGGTACCAAAGCTTTGGGAAATGCAGTGAGAAGGAAGGGTATTTCTATAATGGTTTGCTTAGAAAAAAAAACAACTAAAACCCTGAAGTATAAACCTGCCAGTACAATGATGATGCTCAAGCAACAAAGTTAGAAACTGAGTGAGCATTTTGCACTGTCTTCTCTGTCTTGATTGGCATTCCAGTATCAGAGGTGTATGTAAATTATGGGCAAATGGAATGACCATAGAAGATGTGGATGCCAGTCATGCTATTTCATTAAGTTAGACCACATCTTTGATAGTGAATTAGCATCTTCATCACTTCAAGAATGATCCTATTCATTCAACAAGGGAGAAAAGTTTCAGTAATAGCAGATCATGGATGAAAGTACCTTTAGAGATTTAGATTCTCTTGGGAATGAAGAAGAAATATATTTACCTCTGTATTGGGTACTAATAAGCTTTATTTTCTCACCTCCCCAGAAAGGAATGTGTCTCTGTGACTTTCACAGGAAACAGTATCATTATACAAAATCCACTGATACAGTTAATGAAATGTTGCATTTGGTATCATAGTCTCGCATTGGGGAACATATCCTAAGATGATAATCATTATATTCAGCATGTAACTTGATAAAGTCAAACTAAATACACTAACAATTCCAAATGAAGTTATGCTTCTATCTACAGAGTAATTCCTTCTAGTCCCTACACCTGAGAATGTCAGTTCTCTTTTTTGGACATTAAAAATGCCTTCCCGAATTAATCAAATCAGGAAAATTACCCAATTTTGATTGGTTTCAATACATCATGCTATATTAGATATGCATAGCCCTCATTAATAATTACATAGTTTTTATATTGCTGAAGTCATTGATTTAATTCAGCTGCTAAGAATGTTGATTATGCATGATAAAAGCAAACACAAATGCCAATAACTAAGGGAATATTTTACTTCTTCTCCATTATGTTTACATCCTAGCACAAGACCTGCTGAAAACTTACTTTAAATTATCAAAAAATTTTATGCATTATGCCAATTAAGCAAACTAAAACTGAGAAGTGCTTATAGTGAAAATTTAAGGAAAGGGGTGAAATTAATTTTATGCCCAAGTTATAAAGAGTTTGCAAATCTCAGATGAGGATTTGGAATATATTTCAACATTTTCACAGAATTTTTTTAAAGACATCTCTCTGGCTTTCTCATCAATTTATTTTTTTATAATATTTTTTATTATGTTAGTTACCATAAAGTACATCCCTAGTTTTTGATGTAAATTTCCATGATTCATTACTCACAGAAATTCTTTTGATGAGAAATGTAATTGAAATAGAGAATTGTAAATGATGAAAGCTTTGCCCTCTGTTTCTTCATTTGCAGCATCACTCCTGTTTGAAATCATGAACATTTGGAACACCACCTCAGATTTCATTCTCCTAGGACTCTTTAATCACACAGGAGCCCAACTATTTCTCTCTGTGATGGTTCTGACAATTGCCTTTGCCTCTCTAGTAGGCAATGCCCTCATGCTTTTCCTGATTCACCAGGATGCCCGGCTCCACACACCCATGTACTTCCTACTGAGCCAACTCTCCCTCATGGACATGATGCTGGTCTCCACCATTGTGCCCAAAATGGCAGCTGACTATTTGACTGGCCAGAAGTCCATCTCCCCTGCTGGCTGTGGGTTGCAGATCTTCTTCTTCATGTCACTGGGAGGGGGTGAGTGCTTCCTCTTAAGCAGCCATGTCCTATGACCGCTATGTGGCTGTGTGCCACCCACTGAGATACCCCATTCTCATGAGCTGGCTACTATGCCTGAAAATGACTGTGGGGTCTTGGTTCCTGGGGGCAGCTGATGGGCTCATGCAGGCTGCTGCTACCCTGAGTTTTTCATTCTGTGATGCACATGAGATCAATCATTTCTTTTGTGAGGCCCCTACTCTGCTGCGTTTGGCTTGTGCTGACACAGTTGTTTTTGAGTATGTGATGTACATTTGCTGTGTATTAATGCTCCTGGTCCCATTTTCTCTCATCCTGATTTCCTATATTCTCATCTTTGCTGCAGTTCTCCAGATGCATTCTAGGGAAGCTCGCAAGAAGGCTTTTGCCACCTGCTCTTCACATCTCTGTGTGGTGGGACTATTTTATGGAGCTGCTATTTTCATCTACATGAGACCCAAATCCTATAGGTTAGCTAACCATGATAAAGTAGTATCAGCCTTCTACACTAATCTTCACTCCTTTGTTGAACCCCATCATCTACAGTCTGAGGAATAGTGAAGTCAAGGGAGCCCTGAGAAAGTGTATGGGTCGGTGTGCAGCCCTTAAGTCATGACTTACAGTCATTAGATTTGCCCCAAATTTCAAGCTTTAACAAAACTGTGTGTGGAACACCTAGGTGGCTCCTTTGGTTAAATATCTGCCTTTGGCTGTGGTAAAGATCAGAAGGTCCTGGGATGTGGTCCCTCATATCTCCTTGCTCAGCTGGGAGCCTGTTTCCCCCTCTGCCTGGTGGTCCGCCTGCTTGTGCTCTATCTCTCTGACAAATAAATAAATAAAATATTTAAAAAAACACTGTGTGAGATTTCATAGAGAAAGTTTATATATTCATTATATATATAACTGTTACTGTTTAATTTTAAAATGCAGACACACTTCTTTATTTCACATTTTATGTATAATCATTTTATTGTATTTAAAAATTAAGATCATTTTTCAAGTTATAGTCTAATTCCTGCCTGTAAATATGCATTGTAATATTAGCTTCTGGTTTCTAATTTAGTGATTCAAAACTGACATAGAAGACCCAGGGCTCTTCACAAGTGTCCTCCTTAAAGAGCATCACCTATTTAACCCTTTCCCCAACCTCTCATCCAGTTACCATCAGGTTGTTCTCTACAGGTCAGAGTTTGTTTCCTGATTTGCCTGTGTTTTTTTTTTCTTTTTATTTTGTTTCTTATATTCCACATGTAAGTAAAATCATGTGGTAATTTTCTTTCTCTGACTGACCTACTTCCCTAAGCATAATAATCTCTAGGTTAATCCATGTCTTTCCAAATGACAAGATTTCATTCTTTTTATGAGCAATTAACATTCCACCTCTCTTTTACCCATTAATCAGGAAAAGGACATTTGGGCTGATTCTATAATTTGAATGTTGCTGACAACTCTTCTATAAACATTGTGGTATATATATCTCTTTGTCAGTATTTTTCTATTGTTTGGGTAAACAATGAGTAGTGCAATTGCTGTTCTGTAGGGTAGCTCTATTTTTATCTTTTTGAGGACCCTTCATACTGTTTTCCAGAGTGGCTGCATCAGCTTGTATTTCCACCAACACTGCACGTTTTCCCCTTTCTCTACATCGTTGCTGACATCTCTTGTTTCCTATGTTGTTAATTTTAACACTTCTGACAGTTTTGAGGTGATATCTCATTGCAGTTTTGATTTGTATTTCCATGAAGATGAGTGATGGTGAGCATCTTTCATGTATTTACTGGATCTCTGTATGTCCTCTTTGGAAAAAAATCTAATCATGTATTTTGCCCATTTTTTTAACTGATTGTTTCTTCTGTGTTGTGTTTGGTAAGTTCTGTATAGATTTTGGATAGTAACACTTTTTCAGATACCCCATTTACAAATAACTTCTCCCATTCTGTAGGCTGCCTTTAACTCTTGTTAATTGTTTCCTTCACAATGAAGAAGGTTTTTATCTTGATGAATTCCCAATAGTCTATTTTTGCTTTTGTTTCTTTTGCCTAAGGAGACATATCTAGTAAGAAGTTGCAATGGCTGATGTCAAAGAGGTTACTGCCTGTGTGGTCCTCCAGGATCTTGATGTTTTATTTTGTCAAATTTAGGTCTTTCATCCATTTTGGATTTATATTTGTGGATGGTGTAAGAACGTGATCCAGTTTTATTTTTTTATTTGTTACTGTCCAGTGTTCGCAGAACCATTTGTTGAATTGACTGCCTTCTTTCCATTGTATATACCTTCTGATTTGTCAAAGATTGGTGGCCCATATACTTATGGGTACATCTCTGGATTTTCTATTCTGTTCCATTGATCTATGTGTCTGCTTTTGTGACAGTATCATTCTGTCTTGAATATAGTTTTGGAATATAGTTTGAGCAGGAATTGTGATGCTCCAGCTTTTCTTTTTCAGGATTGCTTTGGCTATTTGGAATCATTTTTGCTTCAACAAAAATTTTAAAAATTATTTGTTATAGCTCTGTGGAAAATTGCTGGTGTTATTTTAATTGGGTTAAAGTAAATGTGTATATATCTTTTTGTAATATAGGAATTGTAACAAAGATTTCTTGTTTGTTTTTGTTTTTGTTTTCTAATCCACATGCATGCAAAGTTTTTCCATTTCTTCATATCTTCTTTAATTTTTTTCATAAGTGTTCTAAAGTTTTCTGACCAAAGGTATTTTGACTGTTTAGGTTCATTCCCAGGTATTGTAATGGATGCAATTGCAAATGGGCTCAATTAATTTATTTATGCTTCTGCTGTTTCATTATTTGTGTATAGAATTGCAACAGATTCCTTCACATTGATTTATATCCTGCAACTTTGCTGAATTCATGTATTAGTTCTAGCAAATTATTGATGGAATCTTTCAGGTTATCTCCATAGAGTATCATGTCATCTGAAAGTAGTGGAAGTTTGACTTCTTCCTTGTAAAATTTGACGCCTTTTATTTCTTTTTGTTGTCTGATTGCTGAGGCTAAGACTTCCTGTACTATGTTCAATAGAAATGGTGATAGAAGACATCCTTGTCTTGTTGCTGATCATAGAGGAAAAGCTCTTAGTTTTTCCTCATTGAGGATGATGTTAATATGGATCTTTTGTATTTGGCTTTTATGATTTTGAGGTTTGTTCCCTCTTTACCTACTTTTTTTTTTTAAAGAATGGATGCTGTATTTTATCAAATGAATTTTTTTATTTCATTGATAGGATCATAGGGTTCTTTTCTTTTAGGTATGTGTTGTATCATGTTGATTGATTTTAAAATATTGAACCACCCCTGCAGCCCAGGAATAAATCCCAGGATCATGGTCAATAAGTCTTTTAATATACTGTTGGAATCAATTTGCTAGTATTTTATTGAGAATTCTTGCATGCATGTTCATCAGGGGTATTGGCCTGTAATTGTCCTTCCAGTGGGGTATTTATCTGGTTTTGGAATCAAGGTAATTCTGGCATTGTAGAATGAGTTTGGAAATTTCATTCCATTACTAATTTTTGGAACAGTTTGAGAAGAATAGGTATTAAATCTTCTTTAAATTTCCATGGAATTTTCCTAGGAAGAAATCTTTCCTTAGAATTTCATTTGTTGGGAGGTTTTCTTCTGCTGCTGCTGTTGTTGTTGTTGCTGCTGCTGCTGCTGTTTTTGTGGAGAGATTTTTGATTACTGATTCAATTTCTCTCCTAGTTATCAGTCTGTTCAAGTTTTCTATTTCTTCTGTTTCAATTTTGGCAATTTGTGTCTGTCCAAGCATTTATCTGTTTCTTCCAGATTGCCCAGTTTGTTGGCATATAATTTTTCATAATATTTCGTAATATTGTCTTATGATTATTTGTATTTCTTTCGTGTTTGTTGTGATCGGTCCTCTTTTGTTCATGATTTTATTTATTTGGGTCTTTTTTCTTTTTGATGAACCTGGGTAGGTGTTTATCATTATTATGAATCCTTTCAAAGAAAAATTTCTTAGTTTCATTGATCTGTTTTACTGTTTATTTTTGTTTCTATTTCATTTATTTCTGCTCAGTTTTTTAATAATAATTTTATTATGTTTTGTCCATCACCATACAGTATATTCTTAGTTTTTGATATAATGTTCCATGATTCATTATTTGCGTATAACAACCAGTGCTCTGTGCAATTTGTGCCCTCCTCAATACCCATCAGCAGCCTATCCCAATATCCCACCCCTCTCCCCTCTGAAGCCCTCAATTTGTTTCCCAGAGTCCACAATCTCTCATGGTTCATTCCCCCTTCTGCTCATTTTTTTTCCAATTATTTCCCACTTCTTCTGGCTTTTGGACTTATTTTGTACTTCTTTTCTTCCTCCTCTATGTGTAAGGTTAGGTTGTGTGTTTGAGACTTTTCTTGCTTCTTGAAGTAGGCCTGTATTGAAATATACTTCCCTCTTGGGACTGCCTTTACTCCATCACAAATGTTTTGGACAGTTGTGTTTTCATTTTCATTTCCTTCCATGCATTTTAAAATTTTTCTTCTTTAATTTCCTTGTTAAAACATTTGTTTGGTACAGGATCTTCTTTAACCACTATGTATTTGTGGTCTTTCCAATTTCTTTTTTCTTGCAGTTGACTTCAAGGTTCATAGCATTGTGGTCTGAAAATATGCATGATATGTTCTCTATCTCTTTGTACTTGTTGAGGTCTGGTTTGTGACATTGTATCTGATCTATTATGGAGAATGTTCCATGTCAAAAAGAATGACTATTCCACTGCTTTAGGATGAAAAGTTCTGAATATATCTATAAAGTCCATCTGGTTGAGTGTGTCGTTCAATGCCATTGTTTCCTTGTTGATTTTCTGTTTGATGAGCTGTCCATTATTGTAAGTGGGTTGTTAAATTCCCCTACTATTGTTTTATTATTATCAGTGAATTTCATCCTATTCATTATTACTTGGTTTATACATTTGTGTGATCCCACATTAGGGGCATAATTGTCTATAATTGTCAGGTCTTTTTGATGGATAGAACCTTAATTATGATGTAGTACCCATCTTCCTCTCCTGTTACAGTCTTTCATTAAAAGTCTTGTTTATTTGTTATAAGTATAGCTTCTCAGGCTTTATTGATGTCCATTCACATGATAGATGGCAATCCAGCCCGTAGCTTTCAATTTCAAGGTGTCTTCAGGCCCAAAAAGAGTGTTTTGTAGACAGCACATATATGGGTCTTTTTTTTCAATAATCCATTCTCTTACCCTATGTCTCTCGATCACTTAGTCCATTTACTGTCAGAGTGATCATTGATAGATATGACTTTAGTGCCATTGTATTATCTGTAAAGTTGGTATTGCTGGTGATGTGGTTGTTCTTTTATAGGTTTTGTTACTTTTGTTCCTTCTTTTGCACTCAGAGTCCCCTTTTGTATTTCTTACAGGACTGGCTTGATGGTCAGAAACTTTTATTAACTTTGTTTGTGTGGGATACTCTTTATCTCTCCTTTTATTGTGAATGACAGCCTTGATGGATAAAATATTCTTGGCTGCATATTTTCCCCATTAAGCAGCTTGAATATCACGCCACTCTCTTCTGGCCTGATAAATTTCTGTGGTGAGATCTGCTGAGGGCCTGAATGTCTTCCCTAGTAGGTTTGGGACCTTATTCCCTTGTCCATTCAGGATTCCTTCCTGGTCTGTGTATTTTGTGAGTTTGATTACCATATGTCTTGGTGTGGGCTGGCTTTTGTTGAATTTGATAGGAATTCGCTGAACCTCTAAGATTTTAACATATATTTCCTTCCCCAGATTAGGGAAGTTTTCAGTTATAATTTGTTCAAATAAACTTTTTACCCCCCATTTCCCTCTCTTATTCCTCTGGGACTCCTATGATATTAGTGATATTATGCTTTAAGGAGTGGTTCAGTTCCCCACATCTACATTTGTGATCTAATTCTTTCCATTCCCTCTTCTTTTCGGCTTCATTATTTTTGATAATTTTCTCTTCCATATCACTGATTTGTTACTCTGCTTCACCATATCCATTGTCAATGAATCCTTCAGTTTTGCATATCAGCTATATTCTTTTTTTTTTTTTATTGTGGCCTGACTGGTTTTTAGTTCTTTTGTCTCTGTAGTATGGGATTTTCTAGTGTCTACTATGCCTTTCATAAGCCCAACTAGAATCCCTATGATTTTTGTTTTATTTTATTTTATTTATTTATTATTTTTTATAATCATATTTTTATTATATTATGTTAGTCACCATACAGTACATCCCTGGTTTTTGATGTAAAGTTTGATGATTCATTAGTTGCTTATAACACCCAGTGCAACATGCAATATGTGCCTTCCTTACTACCCATCAGCAGCCTATCCCATTCCCCACCGCCTCCCCTCTGATTTTTGTTTTAAATTCTGTTTTTCGCATCTTACTTGTATCTGTTTTGAATAAAATTTTGGCCATGATTTCTTCTTGTTCTTTCTTTTGGGGCAAATTCCTGATTACATCACTTTGTCAAGTTCACTGTTTTTTGTGTGCATGAGTTTTATGAAAGTGTGTTATATTCCTGCTCCTGAGAATAATGGCTCTATTAAGAAAGTGCCCTATGCTGTTTAAGGCCTGGTGTCTCAGGAAGTGTTTCTAAGTGTGCACTTGGCTGTGCTGTTTTGGCTGCTCCTTCCCTTAAGTCAGTCATCTGCAGAACTCATCTTTTCCTGCAGTAGGGGGGGTGTTTTCACATTGTACACTGTGTGGAAGGTTTTAACTAAGTGTGTTTTGGTTTGTGTGTTATTAGAAACTAGATATAATTTCCCCTGGACCTGAAGCTTTGCCGCACTCTGTGACCAGTAGAGTTGGTGTGTTGAAGTGTTTTGTGCTGCTTTTCTGGTGTAGGGGCCTCCTGTGATGATTCTCACATCAATGTTCCCTAGGGGAGATGCATTTACAGGGCACAGGGGAGCAAGGCTTGGTGTAAATGTCTACAATATCCACTGTAGGGGGGCACATTTTTGCTCACAGACCTTAGTAAGTCCTGATGGGTGAAGTGAAAATGGCATCACCCTTGTCTATTGTCCCAGAGCAGGGAGTTTATGCCCACCACACTTCAGGAAGCCTGTATAGAAGGGCAAACAATGTCCTTCCTGTCTTGTTTCCCCAGCTTTCATTAGATCCCTCAATAACCCTGTCTCTTTCTGAGCTTTTTGCCTGCCAGGTGGCAAAGTACTCTTGTGCTTTATTTCAGGCATGTGTCTGGGTTTCAAACTTTCAGTTTTAGGAATCCAGCATAGTACAGTCTCATGCTGATCCTGGAGGAGAAGGTCTTGCCACAGTTTGGCTAGTGCTGATTTGTCTCAGAAAGGTAGTCACAGAAATCTACGGTAGTTTTAAGTTAAAGGTAACATACGGCAAAAAACTAACAGCATGTTTTGTTGTCCTTGGCAGGTGTCTTTTTTCCTATGCTAGTGAACTGGGCAGTGTGTTGATGCCCGTCACTCTAGGCCCCAAATACTCTGTGCCACCATTGCCAAATGCACTCCAAGAAGGGGAACATTTTCCCACCATGCAACCCAGGGAATCCTCAGACCTTTCGTCTGCCTCAAAGGCATCCACCATCCTTTCCAACAGGAGCACACCCGTGTGCCAAACACAAGCCTAGTAATGGTCCAGACTTCTAAAACTACAAACATTGAGTTGTGTTGCTTATAAAAATTTGTAGCAGTCAGCCCCTCTAGTTTTCCTAGTCAATGGTTTTCATAACACTTTTTCTTGTGCAATCCCCTGCCTATTTGCTGTCTCTCTCTCTACTCTCTCTGTGATCAGGGCTCCCTCCCCTTAGCAGAACCTACAATTCTTTTCTTCCCCAAATCAACTCTCTGTAGCTTCTACCTTCCAGGATGTCGCTATTTTTCTCTTTCCAGATGTACTTTTCTCTCAGTACTCGGATGGATTTTTTGTATGTTCAGAATGATTTGATATTTATCTAGGTGTGTTCAAGGTACAAGACAAGCTTAAGGTCCACCTAAAATTCTGCCATCTTAACTCCTTCTCATTTATTGCCAGTCTGATCTTAATTATTTCCTTCCTTATGTCAACTCTGGGGTGTTTGTTCCTTTTTCAGTTCCTTGATATATAAAATTAGATCACATATTTGAGGTCTTTCTTCTTTTTTAATAGAGGCGTTTTTTCAGTATAATGTTTACTAAGAAACACCTTTGCTGCATCCCATAAGTTGTGATGTTTTCCTTTTTCCCACTTTTGTATTTGCTTTAAAAATGTTTCATTTTCATGTTTATTTGATTTCATCATTGAACCATTAGTTGTTCTGGAGAGTGTTTTTTTTTTTTTTAACTTCCACATAGCTATGAATTTTTTGTCTTTCCTGTTTATATTGACTTTTAATTTTATAACATTGTAATCAGAAAAGAATATACTTGGTCTGATTTCAATGTCATTAAATTTCTTAATACTTTTCTGTGTCCTGTGATATTCCTATCCTAAGGAATATTCTGTGTACATTTGAGGAGAATGTGTATTTTGCTGCTCTTAAATGGAATGTTCTCTATGTGATTTTAGGCCCATTTTCTTTAAAGTATGATTCAAGACCAATGTTTCCTTATTTTCTTTCTGGATGTGCACCTATTGTTAAAGCAAAGTATTAAATTCCCCACTACTATTGTATTGTTTTCTATTTTTTTTGTTCCATCTCTGTTAATATTTGCTAATTGTATTTCAATGCTCCACAAAAACAGTATTCTTGTGTTCAAAATTCTGCAACATAATTGGAAACTATGTGAGGCAATTTAAGTGTTAATAAGCTTGGTTGTGGTAATCATTACACAATATATATTTATATCAAATCATATGTTGTATTTTTTAATTGTATATAATTATTTCTTGTCAATTATTCTTTAATAAATAAATAGTTTAAAAATGAAGAAAATATACCTTTAGGAAATTGATAATGTAGAATAGACACCAAGAATATGAGAAATAAAGTGATAAATTATATGAAATGAATTATCAAATATTTATTCTCCCTTTCAATTTTTCTTTTAATGTTTGGAGTAAAAAAGTCATTGTTTTTGTTACCATCACCTGCACAGACTGATATATGGCAATTGCTTGATAATCCATGATCAACATAATCAAAATCAACGGATGCAGTTTCTCTTTATTACTTACCTTAATTGGGTATTGTCATCTAATATTTTGCATACAATATGATAATATGGTATTGACGTATTGTAATGATTATGATTAATAAACTCATTGTAGGCCCAATAGAAAAGCAAAATGTAAAGAAAAAAACTTATGAACAAATTAAGGGAAGTAGATAAGCTATAATATATGGAATAATTTTAGAAGAAAATATTAAGCAAAACAACAAGAAATAATTATAATGAAGTAAAATAATGAGTATAATGAAAATTCTGAAATCAATAAATATTTTCCCTTAGTTTATATTTTATGGTAAAATTGTCAAATATTGAGACACAAGGCAAATATCAAAGTAGATTAAATAATAATTTTACTGTGTGAAAAATAAAACCTCAAACTTCACTTAATAAATTATACTCAAGAATAAACATATCAAAAATTTCAACTTTAATTCTATTTTAGGATATTTATTTTTGTTTCTATTTATTTTTTCCATTTCAGGATATTACAGCAAGGATTGTTTTAGGAAATAATTTTATAATTTATAAAAACTTTGTACTTATAGTACTCATGTTTATATCAATGATAATTTCTGTTGGTAAACATATAAGTACATCTATATGAATATATACATATAAATCTTTAATAGAGAAAATCATATTTGTTTTTTTCTGTGTTTATTTAAATTCCAGTTACTTGACATACAGTGTGATAGTAATTAACTTCAGGCATACAATTCAGTTATTCAACACTTACTACACTTGGTGCTCATCACAACAAGCGTGCTATTTAAAGAGTTAATATTTCTTCTCTTTGGGGATATGAACATTTCAAAAACTGAACAAATATGATTATCACATAGGAATGAAAGTGTGTATTTTATATATTACATGATTAAACAAGAGCCCATTTATGATATTTTTGATTCCAAAATATGTGATTTAACTTAAAGAAATGACAATTTTTTTTAAAGATTTTATTTATTTATTTGACAGAGATAGAGACAGCCAGCGAGAGAGGGAACACAAGCAGGGGGAGTGGGAGAGGAAGAAGCAGGCTCATAACGGAGGAGCCTGATGTGGGGCTCGATCCCATAACGCCGGGATCACGCCCTGAGCCGAAGGCAAACGCTTAACCGCTGTGCCACCCAGGCGCCCCAAGAAATGACAATTTTATCTTTTATCTTTAGTTATGGAACTATGCACTTTTTTCCTATCCCTTATTTAGCATATCTGGTTTGTATAGGTAATCATATATGAGTATGTCTACATACATATATACATTTATTTCATTTTAATGAAAGTGTTTTATTGTTTTGGATTCACATTTTAAAAACTTCAGTCTTCATTTTCTGAGGGCTCTCCCGAGGACCCTGGCAACATCTTTGTTTCACAGAGTGTATATGAACAGGTTGAACATGTCTGTGAGAGTGGTATAGAAGAGAGACCACTTCCCCTTGCTCATGGAAGTGGTACGACCTTGGTAGAAAGTATTTGATGATGGCAACCCCATGGAATAGGGACACAACAGTCATGTGAGAAGAGCAAGTAGTGAAAGTTTTCCTGAATGTCATGCTTTATCATATGCCTAGTACATTGCTCTGTATGCTTCCAAAACGAGCCAGTATGGTCGAGGTGGGAGGGAGGAGAAAAATCACACCACTAAAAAAAAAAAAAAAAAAAAAAGCAGCCCTTCTATTTTGAAGTGTCAGCACAGACAAGTTTTATTTTTTTTCTATTTTTTAATTTTTTTAAATTATATTATGTTAGTCACCATACAGTACATCCCTAGTTTTCGATGTAAACTTCCATGATTCATTACTTGCATATAACACCCAGTGCACCATACAATACATGCCCTTCTTAATACCCATCACCAGCCTATCCCATTCCCCCACCTCCCTCCCATCTGAAGCCCTCAGTTTGTTTCCCAGAATCCATAGTCTGTCATGGTTCATTCCTCCTTCTGTTAACCACTATGTCTGTATCTTTTGGGAAAATACCCAGAGTGCAATTGCAAGAAGGCGAAGAAGGGGGGGAGTACAAACAAGTTTTAATAGGGCTGGGATATCCTATCTCTCCCTCCCTCTTTCTCTCTCTCTCTGTCACTCTCTCTCTCTCTCTCTCTCTCACACACACACACACACACACACGCAAATGTTGGGTTTCTCTGGAAACAGAGTGATGGATAGTCAGAATATAGAGGACACGAATGATGGTATTGAGGAGTGTCTCCCAGGACACCAGCACTGGAGACATGCCAACCACCAGAGGCATGAGAATGGGGTAATATAGTGGGTTTCAGATGGCCACATTACAGTCATAAGTCATGACAGCTAGTAGTAAGCGCTCAGCTTTCATTAGAGTAATGAAGAGGAATAGCTGAATGTCACAAGTAATGAAGGAACTGTGGTGGTCCCCAGAGAGAAAATTCAGAGCATTTAACACAAGTGTAGAGATAGACAAGAGATCCATGAGCAGATGATACATGGAGCTGTGGAGAAGAGGATGAGCTTGAATGAGCATGATTATCATAGTGTTGCCAAAAAGGGCCAGGGGAAGTGCCAGCATGAGGAATAGGGAGAAGATCGAGGGAGCTCAAACCAATTTTATAAAAGTGTAGTTTGTATTGTTCCATATTATTATAAATGCTACCTATATTTAGTTTCTAAACTTACTTTAAATAATACCAAAATGTAAATAACTGACTTAACAGAGGAAACAAACAAACAAACAAATAAGTAGCTCCTGTATGTATAGGTAGATAGCTTTGATAGCTTTTTTTAGTACCTTGTTTTGGAACACTTCACAGAATTCACAACACTCTGGAACAAATAGTGACAGGAATAGCATCTTTTGTATTTATCTGTCACTACACAACTCATAGCAGAGAAACTGAAATGGAAGTTAGCTGACAGCACTGGTTGAGTGAGGGATTAAATGTACTGGAGGATCCACAGATACATTCCACATAGTTCCTGGACTGAATCAACTAGACTTCAATATCAACATACATAAAATTGTGCCTGGAGTCTTAGAAAACTTAGATAACCTTTCTAGTATTAAATATGCCAGAATGATTGTGTCCTTTATAGGTCTTCTACAGGTCATGATCCCAGGCCCTTGGGATTGAGCCCTGAGTCAGCCTTCCTGATGTTCAGCAGAAGGTCTGCTTCTCCCGCTGCCTCTGCCCCTCCCCCATTCATGTTCTCTCTCTCTCTCTCTCTCTGCTTTCTCTCTCTCAATAAATAAATAAAAATTTTTTATTATGTTATGTTAGTCACCATACAGTACTTCATTAGTTTTTGATATAGTGTTCCATGATTCATCATTCATATATAACTGTGTGCCTTCCTTAATACCCATCACGCTGCTATCCAATCCCCCCATCATCTTCTCTTCTGAAACCCTCAGTTTCTTTCCCAGAGTCCATAGTCTCTCATGGTTCATCCCCCCCCTTTGTTTCCCCCCCTTTATTTTTCCTTTCCTTCACCTAATGTTCTCCATGCTATTCCTTATGGACACATATAAGTGAAACCATAAAATAATTGACTTTCTCTGCTTGACTTGTTTCACTTAGCATAATCCCCTCCAGTTCCATCCATGTCAATGCAAATGGTGGGTTATTCATCATTTCTGATGGCTGAGTAGTATTCCATTGTATAGACCAACCTTTATACAATCTTTATACAACCAATCTATATACAATTCCATTGTATAGACCAATTCCATTTTATAGACCACATCTTCTTTATCCATTCATCTGTTGAAGGACATCTCAGCTCCTTCCACACTTTGGCTATTGTAGACATTGTTGCTATGAACATTGGGGTGCATGTGCCCCTTATTTTCAGTGCATCTGTATCTTTAGGATAAATACACAGTAGTGCAATTGCTGGGTCATAGGGTAGTTCTATTTTTAACATCTGGAGGAAACTAAATACTGTTTTCTAAAGTAACTGTACCACCTTGCATTCCCACCAACAGTGTAAGAGCGTTCCCCTTTCTCCACATCCTCTCCAACATTTGTTGTTTCCTGTTTTGTTAATTTTTGTCACTTTGTTAATTTTGCCAAGGTGGTATCTCAATGTGGTTTTGATGTGAATTTCCCTGATAGCTAATAATGTTAAACATTTTCATGTGTCTCTTAGCCATTTGGATGTCTTCTTTGGAGACATGTCTGTTCATGTCTTCTCCCCATTTCTTGACAGGCTCATTTGGTTTTTGGGTGTTGAGTTTGAGAAGTGCTTTATAGGTCTTGGATACCAGCCCTTTATCTGCAGTGTCATTTTCAAGTATCTTCTTCCATTCTGTGGGTTGCCTTTTAGTTTTGTTGACTGTTTCCTTTGTTGTGCAGAAGCTTTCTATCTTGATGAAGTCTCAAAAGTTCATTTTTGCTTTTGTCTCCTTTGCCTTTGGAGATGTGTCTTGAAAGAACTTGCTGTGGCCGATGTTGAAGAGATTACTGCCTATGTTCTCCTCTAGGATTTTGATGGATTCCTGTCTCACATTGAGGTTTTTCATCCATTTAGAGTTTATCTTTGTGTATAGTGTAAGAGATTGGTCCAGTTTCCATTCTTCTGCATATAGCTGTCCAATGTTCCCAGCACCATTTATTGAAGAGACTGTCTTTTTTCCACTGGATGTTTTTTCCTGCTTTGTCAAAGATTAGTTGACCATAAAGTTGAGGGTCCATATCTGAAGTCTCTATTCTGTTCCATTGGTCTATGTGTCTGTTTTTGTGCCAGTACCATGCTGTCTTGGTGATTGCAGCTTTGTAATATATCTTGAAATCAGGCAACATGATGGCCCCAGGTTTGTTTTTCTTTTCCAATGTTTCCTTGATGATTTTCTGATTCTATATAAATTTTAGGATTTTTTGTTCCAGTTCTTTGAAAAATGTCATTGGTCTAAAAAACTTTTAAAAAATTAAATTCACCTGGTTTTCTCAACCTTTTAACTCAGTAGGCAAAGATAACTGCAGATATTGTGTAGTAAAACAAGAATTGCAAAAAAAATACTATAAAGTTCTCTAAAATGATCCCTTTATATCTAACAGGACATAACATTTATGTATATCTCACTTTACACAGTGACATAACATATATTTTATTAGATTCACTGGCATATTTGATTGATTTATTTAAATAAATTACACAAGGTATGTAATATGTTATTTATTCTAAAATATCTATTACTGATTCCAATGATTACCCACTAGATATTTTCTCAGTTTTCTCCTAAACATTTAAAGCTAATTAAATGACCTTAATACCAAAATGTTCCAATGTAGCTTTGATAAAACTTGATATGTATATATATATATATATATATATATATCACCCAATATATTAACAAAAAAGAAGAAAACATTAAACTTGGTTGCCATGTTTCTCAATTACCACAAAAATCTCCCCATTTTACAAAAGGGAGATGAAAAAGAATAACATAAAACAAGAGAAATTATTTCATATATGCCTGAAGAAAAAATGATGAAAATAATTATAGTTAAGATATTGTTCATGTATCATTAAAATAATAGTTTATGGGTATCTACTGAACTTTACTGCTTTCAGCTTTAAAAAATATTTTCAGGAAAGACTCACCACTGAAGATAGATTCCTGGAAAATATTAATATTTAACATGTCATTCTTACACAATAACGATTGTTGTGTTCCATCTTGGATTTGTGGCATTATAAATCTTTGAATAATATAAAAATAGATTTTCAATTCAGGCATGAAAATCTCCTTTATTATATAAAATGGCTAAAAATGCCAGCTACCACCCAACTACATTGTTTTTTAACTCAATAAAATATGGTAATAGTATTTTATAAATGTATAAATTATATTAAATAGACATGTGTTTGAGTTTTCTTCTAGATACAAGTTTAGAGCATCATATTTTTTGGATCCTCGTGTTTTTAACAGCACATTAAATCATAACTGATTCATTCGAACTGATTTGTGAAAATACTCCTGCTTACTCACATAATCAAAATTACCACTTCTTATAAAATTCTGTCAACACATTTCTTCTTTCTTCCTATATCAGAAACTCACAGCCCTCCCAAACAAACAAAGTGAAATACCTTTAAATCATTACTTCAATACATTAAAGGTAATTTACTGTTCTACATGCAGTACTCAGAGAGGATGAACCCAGTCTGCTCCTCTGACCCCGTAGGTTAAAATTTGCAAAAATTATCTTGCTGTTCTTCATGATTTCAAAGAAATGTTTACAGATATGTCACATATATGTGAGGACTCTATCCTGGATAATATCAACTGTCATGTAATCTGTGATCAAAAATTTAAGTGAATTATAGTTCATTTAAAAAAAAAACCATGATGAAATGAGGTATTTTCTTAGGCTCCAGTGGTGGTTCAATATTTAAAAATCAATGAACATAGTACAACACATTACTAAAAGAAAGGATAAGAACCATATTATCCAATCAGGAGATGCAGAAAAATATTTTGAAAAAATAGAGCATCCATTCTTGACAAAAAACAACAACGTTGGTATAGAGGGAACATTCCTCAAAATCATAAAGTCCATATATGGAAGATTGACAGCTGATATTATCCCAATAAGGAAAACCTGAGAGCTTTTCCTCTATGGTCAGAAACAAAAAGTAGTGTCCACTATCACCATTACTATTTAACATACTCCTGGAAGTCTTAAGTTGTGAAACACTAAATACTACACCTCAGAGTAGTATTTCACTGTGTGTGTTATCTAGCATAATTTAAATAAAATCTTGATTAAAATGAATGATTTAAAAAAGAGTAAAGTGATTATACATAAAAAAAGTGAAACATACAGTTGTGTCTGCTTTTCAAAGTAAAACAGTAACAGTCACAGTTATAATATATACATAACTTTTCTCTAGGAAACCTCACCCAATAACTTTTGTACAGGATTGAAATTTGGAGCAAGTCAATGTTACCTTAGTCGTGACTTAAGGTACCACACTGACTCATGCACTTTACCAGAGCTCCTTTCACGTCACTGTTTCTTAGACTGTAGATAAGCGGGTTCAACACAGGGGTGAATATAGTATAGAAAACTGACACTAGTTTATCATAATTAGCTGACCTATAGGATTTGGGTCTCATGTAGATAAAAATAGCAGCTCCATAAAAGAGTCCCACCACACAGAGATGTGAGGAGCAGGTGGCAAAAGCCTTCTTGCGGGCTTCTCTAGAACGCATCTGGAGAACTGCTGCAAGGATGAGACTATAGGAAATCAGGATGAGAGAAAATGGGACCAGGAGCATTAATACACATCAAACGTACATCACATACTCAAAAGCAAATGTGTCAGCACAAGCCAAACGCAGCAGAGTAGGGGCCTCACAAAATAAATGATCAATCTCATGTGCGTCACAGAATGGAAAACTCAGGGTAGCAGCAGCCTGCATGAGCCCATCACCTGCCCCCAGGAACCAAGACCCCATAGTCATTTTCAGGCATAGTTGCCAGCTCATGAGAATGGGGTATCTCAGTGGGTGGCACACAGCCACATAGCGGTCATAGGACATGGCTGCTAAGAGGAAGCAGTCACCCCCTCCCAGTGACATGAAGAAGAAGATCTGTAACCCACAACCAGCTGGGGAGATGGACTTCTGGCCAGTCACATACTCAGCTGCCATTTTGGGCACAACGGTGCAGACCAGCATCATGTCCATGAGGGAGGGTTGGCTCAGTAGGAAGTACATGGGTGTGTGGAGCCCGGCATCCTGGTGAATCAGGAAAAGCATGAGGGTATTCCCTACTAGAGAGGTGAAGGCAATTGTCAGAACCATCACAAAGAGAAATGGGTGGACTTCTGTGCGATTAAAGAGTCCTAGGAGAATGAAATCTGAGGTGGTGTTCCAGATGTTCATGATTTCATACACGAGTGACACTGGAAATGAAGAAACAGAGGGAAGAGCTTTCATCATTTACAATGCTCTATTTCAATTACATTTCTTAAAACAATGTGTGTGAAAATGTTGGAATATATTCTATATCTTTCATCTGCAATTTGAAAAAACTTTTTAACTTGGGCATAAAATTAATTTCACCTTTTTCATTAAATTTTCATTAAACACTTCTCAATTTTAGTTTGTTTAATTGGTATAATGAATACAATTTCTTCATAAATTGAAGTAAGTTGTCAGCAGGTCTTGTGCTACATGATATCTACATAGTGGAGAAAAAGTAAAAATTTACCTGTGTAATTGACATTTGTGTTTGCTGTTATCATTCATAATCAACAACATTCTTAGCAGCTGAATTAAATCAATATCTTCAGCAATATAAAATATATGTACTTATTATTGAGGGCTATGCATTTATAATATATCATGATGTACTGAAATCAACCAATATGTATAATATTCCTGACACTGTTTAATCTGGGAAGAGATTTTTACTTTCCAAAGAAGAGAAGCTACATTCCATAGTGTAGGGATTAAAAGGAATTAATCTGGAGATAGAAGCATAACTTCATTTGGAATTGTGTCCATTTAGTTTGACTTTATCAAGTTACACACTGAATACAATGATGACCATCTTAGAATATGTACTGTATGGTGACTAACATAATATAATAAAAAACATTAAAATGTAAACAAAAAAAAAAGAATATGTTCCCCAATGCAAGACTATGATACTAAATGCAATGTTTCATTGACTGTATAAAGGGATTTTGTATAATCATTCTGTTTCTCCTGAAAATCACCGACATGATCTTTTGGGGGAAATGAGAAAATAAATCTTATCAGTACCCAATACAGAGATAAATGTATTTCTTCTTCAGTCCCAAGAAAATCTAAATCTACAAAGGCATTTTCACCCCTGATCTGCCAGTACTGAAACTGGTCTAGCTGGTTGAATGAACAGGATCATACTTGAAGAGATGAAGGTACTAATTCAATATCTGTGGTACATTCTAATTCGATGAAATGGCATGGCAAGAGTCAACCTCTTCTGTGGTCATTCTATTTGCCCACAATTTACATGTGCCTCTGATACTGGAATGCCAATCACGACAAAGAAGACAGTGCACAAACCTCGCTCAATCCCTACCTCTGTTGCGTGAGCATCACCATTGTCCTGGCAGCTTAATACTTCAGCGTTTTAGTTGGCTGTTTCAAAGTTAACATTATAGAAACACACTTCCTCCTACTGCATTTCCCAACACTTTGTTGTCTGCACACCCTCGTATCTGTACACTTGCACTCTGCACACCTAGTAACTGTATACACTCCATAGTTATGGATCTCTCTACTGCTTTCCTGAAGGACATCAAAACCCTACTAACACATTTCTTTGATTTGAAGAATTCTATTTCCATTATTCTAAACTCTCATTCTTGAAAAAATTATAAAACTTAAAACTTACTAATGTCAATCTGTACTATTATAAGTGCACAGTGTTGGGTAAGTTTATTAAAATCATGTTTGCTCTCTTATTACCTATTTTTAAATAACTGTCACTACAGTGACATTATGTACATTCACATTATTCTGCAACAATCAGCAATATATAACACCTGACTCTTCATAATCTAAAATGGAAACTCTGTACCCATAAAAAATGATTTCTTTTTCTCCCTGTCCTTGGGACCTGGCAACTCCCATTCTGCTAATCTGGCTGTATAGAGTTGACTACTTACTATAGGATCTTTAGTTTAGTGGAATTACACAGAATGTGTCTTTTGGTGATTTTTTTTTTTTTACTTAACAATATGTCCTCAATATTTATTTTGTACCTTGTGTCAGAATTTCTTTCCATTCTAAATGATAATACTACACACACACACACACACACACACACACACACGATTACTTTATTAACTCAATCCATCTATGGACATTAAGACTGCTATCATTCACTTTATTGCATATTGAAAGATGACTCTAATGGGATTTTTGATTTTTAAAATTTTTTAATGTGAACAGATATAGCTTAATAATATAGCAATTTGAGCTAGTTTCCCCCCCCTTTATATACTTTCAAAAGAGATTCATTTAGAGAATCATTACAAACATTTTAGCAAATACTTTTTCTTAGGATAATTTTTTCTGGTGAAGTTTATAAATTTGGGTTTCTTTTAAATTTGTAATTAGTGTGTTTAACTTTTGAAAGGAGACAAGTTATGTATCTATACATTATTTTAAGATGAAATATATGTGTAAAATGTCATCATTGTGGATCTAATTGTCTAGTCAACCTGTTATTTGTTTATAGTATTTACTAGTAAAATCAACTAAAGGTGTCACTTAAATAAAATCAGTGGTAGGAAATTATATTTTCCAAGAAGCAATAATGTTAAACCATTTCTTGTATTAAAATTCTTAACTATTATAACTAACTATGTTAGCTAACTGGAATTTAAATATCAACTTTAAGAAATAATATATGTAAGAATCACATCCATAATTATAAAATTAAAAAAAATCTCATGGGATCGTTGATGGAAAACACTGTCTCTGTAAAAATGTGAGATAATATAACTGCTTAATCCATGTGAGCTGTAAGAAGTGTCATTTATTTGTTTTGGAGGGAAGCACATTGTAAATTACAGTTAAACTTCTGCCTTTGGATTTTGAATTTTATCAAAGTGACAATCACAACTCTGATTTAGAATATTATTGATGACCTGAGTGAAAACTACATTAAGTAAAGCTATATTATTTTTGGGGAAAAACTACAGGATCCAAGCTGAGTCTGAGAAGTACATTACAGACAGGTAGTATATCAAGTTTCAAGTAAGACTTTCTGCAAAGAGTGGAAAAAATAATTTTCAGTAAGTATTCATATTTTTCTGTTTTGAGCTCTGCAGTGCCTCAGACCAGAAGGCTGTCAAACAATGCTCTAGTAAAACAGGGTGCCACTGACTGATGTGGCAAATAGACTGTGTGCTATGTGGATCAAATGCTCTGCAGATTCCCAGGGGACAGGAGAATGAGGAACAGATAAGCTTCATGTCAGAGGAGTAAAGTCACATAACACTCAGAACTCTGTAAGAAAATTACAATGAAATTACAATGAACCTGGGCACCTAAATTGAGATTAATTTAGGACTATTTATAAGTGTGTGAGCATAATTGTAGGAAACCATAAGAGGTTGTAACAGACCTCCATTTTAGCAAGAGGAAGTTTTGCCACCACTCTCCCCCTCAAGCATGCAGGGATGGAGTAGATTCCAGACTCCATCTAGACAGCCTGTGTGGAAAACACCTTATAACAGGTGCTTGACCCAGCTAAACAGCAGATACAGAAATCCACACACAAGAAGGAAGGAAGCAAAAGAAAGAAATATAGCTTTTTTTTTAAATGAACCTCAAGAGGCACACTTGCAAGAATGATATTGACATGTAGGAAGTTTATTGGGGTAGTATTCTAAGGATCAATGCACATGCAATAAAGGAAACAAAATTTGGCACAGGGAGATGTTGAACTGGGAGGCAGACCCAACCAAGTTCTCAGCTACCTTGGGGTGGAATTCTGAGATAGTCCTGCCATGTGTTCCTCCTGCAATAGGGCTCCCCACAGAAGTGCTCATGGAATGGTGACTGCAGCCAGGAAGATATCATGACCGGAGGCTAAGCAGTTTTTCTCAACCAAGATCAATGCTTGCACTCCTGATAGCTGGAACAACAGATATTTCAGTCCAGTGAGAATAAGGGGAGTATAGGACACACAGTCATGCAAGGTACACTCTATGAACTACACTCCATCAGAAGTCAGAGGCAAGGGGACTCTTGGATGTCATCACACAGCTTGGCTTCCTGTAGCACATGCATGTGGCTCATGTGATGGAGTGCACAGGAAACATCTAGCAAGAATGACCAGTTCAAAAATTATATAGTTTCTTTCCAGTATAAATATACAGAGAAGTTTGGCATTTGCCCACAAGGATCATGTTGGCATGAGAAAACCCAATACACCTGCTGGCAAGTCCGGTTTTTGGCTTAAAGGAACTATTAATATGTCTCAGATGAAAGCATCATTCCTTACCTCTGAACCTAGAACTCTATCCAAAAAGCAAAGGTCAGTGTGATGGATAGCACATAATTCCCATATGGTCCAATTGTAAAGCAAAGGGTACTCCATTATAGAAGAGTGTCCCCTTGTCTCAGCTCAGACTCTGTATCCATCAGCTCTCAAACGACCTCAGGATTTTGATTTCCCTTCTGTGTCCCTGCTCTATGCTATGGATTCAACTGTGTTCCTCCGGATTACTCTGATCTGCACTCTAAACCCAAATGTGATGGCACTAAGGGGGGAGGTGCCTGGGTGGCCCAGTCCTTAAGCGTCTGCCTTTAGCTCAGGGCATGATCTCAGAGTCCTGGTATCGAGCCCCATATGGGGCTCCCTGATCTGCTGGGAGCCTGCTTCTTCCTCTCCCCCTCCCTCTGCTTGTGTTCCCTCTCTAGCTGGCTGTCTCTATCTGTCAAATAAATAAATAGAATCTTAAAAAAAAGCTGATGGCACTTAGGAATTGGGTCTTTAGAGAGGTCATTATGTTATTTTCTTATTTACTTTCTTATTTATCTTTTTATGTTAATCACTTTCTTTATAAATTACTGTTGTTGTTGTTTTTAAGTTGAGTATAAATGACAAAATGTTACACCAGTTTCAGGTGTACAACTTAGTGATTTGACTAGTTTTTACATTAAGCTGTGTTCATAAATGTAGCTACAATCATTCCCGTCACAAACCTATTAAAAAATCATTGACTGCATTCCTTATGTTGTGCTTTTTATTCTATGATGTCTTCATTCCACAGTTTAAAGCCTGTATCTCACACTCTTATTCAGTCATTTTGCCAACCCCCACCCACTTTCCTTCTGACAACCATCAGTGTCTTCTCTGAATTTATAGGTCTTATTCTGGGTTTATTTTTATTTATTTATTTTTATTCATTTTTTTTCTAGATTCCACTTATGAGTGGAATGATAGGGTATTTGTCTTTCTCAGTCTGATTGGTTTCACTTAGCACAACACCCTCTACATCCATCCATATTGTCTCAAGTGGCATGATCTCATCCTTTTATTATGTCTGAATAATATTTCAGTGTGTGTGTGTGTGTGTGTGCATGCGTGTTGTGTGTTCCACATCCTTTTTAGTATTTTGTCTATTGATGAACCCTTAGGCTGCATCCACATCTTGGCTATTGTAAATAATGCTGCAACAAGCATCATGTTTTGTATGTCTTTTCAAATGAATGTTTTCATTTTCTTTGGGCAATGCCCAATAGTGCAATCATTGGATCATATGTTATTTCTATTATTAGTTTTTTGAGGAAGCTCCATTGGGCTCCTCAGTGCCTACCCCAATTTGCACCAACAGAGTGTAAGACTTCCTTTTTCTACATTGCCTTGCCAACATTATCTGTTTCTTGTCTTTTTTATTCCAGCCATCCTGAGAAGTGTGACACCCATTTGGGGTTTGATTTCCACATCCCTGAATTTAATCATGTTGAGCATATTTTCTTCTATGTTGGCCATGTGTATGATCTGTATGTCATCCTAGAAAAAAAAAGTCTATTCAGGTCCTCTGCCCATTTATAATCAGATGATTTGTTGTTTTCATGCTGAGTTGTATAAATATGAATTTTTACACGTTTTGAATATTAACCTCTTAATGCAGGTATCATTTGGCTATGGGTTCTCCCATTCATAGGGTGTTATTTATTTATTTATTTATTTATTTATTTATTTATTTATTTATTTATTGTTTCATTGCTGTTTTTCTTCACTGTCCCAAAATGATCATTTTCCTAAACGGATTTCAAAAAAATTACTACAGATGTTATCTTCTAGGAGTTTTATTGCTGCATGTCTCACATTTAAGCCCTTAATTCATTTTGATTTCAGTTTTGTGTATTGTGTTAGAAATTTTTTCCAGTTTCATTCTTTCCAGTGTAACTGTAAGCACCATTTATTGAAGAGACTGTATTTTCCCCAGTGTACATTCTTCCCTCCTATGTCCTGGATTAACTGAACCCATAAGCACGGGTTTATTTTTGGACTGTCTATCCTGGTCCATTGATTTATATGTCTATTTGTATACTAGAAGAATACTCTTCTTTATTGCAGTTTGGAGTATATCTTGAAACCTGGGATTGTGATATATCCAGACTTGTTCTTTCTCATGATTGTTTTTTGTGACTCAAATACATTTTTTTCAAATGATGTGTTATCATTCTGTTGAAAATTATATTGGTGTTTTTATTGGGATTACATTAAGTCTGTAGATTGCATTGGGCAGTATACATATTTTAGCAATAATGCCTAAGGAGGTAATACCTTTTCATTTGTTTGTGTCTTCTTCAGTTTCTTTCACCAATATTTTATAGTTTGAAGAATATAGGTCTTTCAACACCTTGTTAAACCTATCCCTGGGTATTTCATTCTTTTTTGGGCAATTGTGAATGGATTTTTTAAAATGTCTCTGTTTTTTTTATAATTAGAGTACAGAAGAACAATTACTGTGTATTAATTTTGTATCCAGCAAATTGAATGAATTCATTTCTACTTCTAATAATGTTTTAAGTTTCTATTGTTTTCTATAAATAGTATTGTTGTCTGTAACTGATGGCAGTTTAACTCCTTCCGTACCAATCTGGATAACTTTTTTTCTTAATCTTGTGTGATTGCTGTAGCTAAGACATCCAGTACTATGTTTGCAAGGAAGTAGCATAGTGGATATGCTTGTCTTGTTCCAGGTCTTTGAAAAAGAGCTTGGGTTTTCACAATTGAGTGTGATATTAGCTGTTTTGTCATTGTTGTCATTGTTTCCTTGTTCACTTTTATATATGGTTCTTGTTATGTTGTGGTATGTTCCCACTAAACTTACTTTGTTTAGTTTTTCATAGGAATGGATGCTTTTATTATGAACGAATTTTGTTATATGCTTTTTTTCTGCACCACTGAGGTGATCATAAGATTTTTACTCTTTGTTTTGTTGACATGGTATCTCATGCTGGTTGATTTGCAAATATTGAAAAATACTATCCCTGGTTTAAATTCCATTTGATCATGGTGAGTGATCATTTTTACACATTATTAAATGTGAATTATTAATGTTTTATTGGGGACATTTGTATCTGTGTTTGTCTTTAATATTAGTCTATCATTTTCTTTTTTTTTGTTTAATAATATCTTTATCTCATCTTGGTATCAGGGTAATGCTGGCCTGATAGAATGAATTTGGAATTTTTACACATCCTTTTCTATTTTTTGAAATAGAATATGCACTAACTGCTTGTTAGAATGTTTCTTAGAATTCACCTATGAAGTCAGTGATTCGTGGACCTTCATTTGTTGGGAGACATTTTTTTTTTTTACTTTTTCATGTTAATTTTTTGTTTTTATTTTGAGCATAGTTGACACACCATGTAACCTTAGTTTCAGGTGTACACCATAGTCATTTGACAAGATTATACTCCATGTTATGTTCACCATGAGTGTAGTTACCATCTGTCCCCATAAATTCCTATTATAATTAACTATACTCCTTGTGCTGTGTCTTTTATTCCCATACTTAATTCAACTGTAACTGGAAGCCCATATCTCCCATTCCCCTTAATCCATTAAGCCCAATCTCCTTCCCCCACCCATCTTACAAATAGAAATACTATGTGAATCAATAATTCTAGTATTGACTATATACAGAATGAACGAAATTACCAATTTCAGAAGATATATGGATGCCTCTATTACCTGCAGCATCATTTACTATAACCAATACTTGGGAAAAAATCTAAGTGTCCATCAATATACTAACAGATATGGGAAATGTGCAATATATATAGATCAATATAGATAGGTATAGATATAGATATAAATATAGATAATTTCCAGGTTTTTTGTTGGTTTGTTTATTTGTATGTTTTTGGGTACTGTTTCAATTCTGTTACTAATAATCAATCAATTCAAATTTTCTATTTCTTCCTGATTCACTTTTGGAAGACTGTTATTAGGAATCTATTCATTTCATTTAGGTTGTCCAAGTCGATTCCATATGTTATTGCCTAGTAGTCTCTGATGGTTCTTTTTATTTCTGGGATGCTGATTGTTATTTCCTCTCTTGAGTTTCTGATTCTATGCTTTTGTGTTTTCTGAATTTTTTTGATGAGTCTGAGTAAAGTATTCACAGTTTTATTTATCTTTTCAAAGAACAAGCTTTTGAATTTATTAATTTTTTATTATACATACTTCATTTCTGCTGTGATATTTATTTTCTTTCTCCTTGTTTTCACCTTTGGTTTTATGTTTTGTTTTGTTTTTCATTTCTCTTTTCCAAGTTCTTTAAGGTGTAATGTTATATTATTTACTTTTTAAAAATTTTTATTGTTATGTTAATCACCATACAGTACATCATTAGTTTTTGATGTAGTGTTCCATGATTCACTGTTAGCGTATAGCACCCAGTGTTCCATGCAATACGTGCCCTCCTTAATACCCATCACCTGCCTATCCCAGTACCCACCCCTCTCCCCTGCGATACCCTCAGTTTGTTTGCCAGAGTCCATAATCTCTCATGGTTCATTTCCCTTCTGTTTACCCCCTTCCTTCTTCCCTTCCTTCATATACTGATCTCCCTGATATTTCTTATGTTCCACAAATGAGTGACACCATATGATAATTGTCTTTCCCTGCTTGACTTACTTCACTTAAAATAATCTCCTCCAGTCCCATCCATGTAGCTACAAATGTTGGGTAATCATTCTTTCTGATAGCTGAGTAATGTTCCATTGTATATATGGACCACATCTTCTTTATCCATTCATCTGTTGAAGGGAATCTCAGCTCCTTCCATAGTTTAGCTATTGTGAACAATGCTGTTATGAACATTGGGGTGCATATGGCCCTTCTCTTCACTATATCTGTATCTTTGGGGTAAATACCCAGTAGTGCAATTGCTGGGTTATAGGGTAGCTCTATTTTTAACTTTTTGAGGGAAATCCACACTGTTTTCCAAAGTGGCTGTACCAACTTGCATTCCCACCAATGGTGTAAGAGGGACCCCTTTTCTCCACATCTTCTCCAACATTTGTTGTTTCCTGTTTAGTCAATTTTTTCCATTCCAACTGGTGTAAGGTGGTATCTCAATGTGGTTTTGATTTGAATTTCCCTGATGGCTAATGATGTTGAACATTTTTTCATGTGTCTGTTAGCCATTTGTTTATGATCATTGGAAAAGTGCCTGTTCATATCTTCTGCCCACTTTTTGATTTATTTGTTTCTTGGGTATTGAGCTTGAGAAATTCTTTATAGATTTTGTATACCAGCCTATTATTTGTAGTTATATTCACAAATATCTTCTTCCATTCTGTGGGTTGCCTCTTTGTTTTAATGACTGTTTCCTTTGCTGTGCAGAAATTTTTATCTTGATGAAGTTCCAAAGGTGCATTTTTTTTTCTTTTGTTTCCCTTGCCTTTGGAGACGTGTCATGAAAGAAGTTGCTGTGGCTGATGTTGAAGGGGTCAGCCTATGTTCTCCTCTATGATTTTGATGGTTCCTGTCTCACATTGAGGTCTTTCATCCATTGGGAGTTTATCATCGTGTATGGTGTAAGGGAATAGTCCAGTTTTATTCTTCTGTATGTAGCTGGCCAATTTCCCCAGCGCCATTTATTGAAAAGAGTGTCTGTTTTCCACTGGATGTTTTTTCCTGCTTTGTCAAAGATTAGTTGCCAGAGAGCCAAGGGCCAACTTCTGGAGTCTCTATTCTGTTCCATTGGTCTATGTGTCTGTTTTTGTGCCAGTATCATGCTGTCTTGGTGATCACAACTTCGTAATACAGCTTGAAATCAGGCAATGTGATGCCCCCAGCTTTGTTCTTTTTCAACATTTCCTTGGTTATTCAGGGTCTTTTCTTTTTCAACACAAATTGTAGGATTGTTTGTTCCAGCCCTTTGAAAAATGTCATTGGTATTTTGATCAGGATGACATTGAAAGTGTAGATTACTCATAGTAGCATAGACATTTTAACTATGTTTATTCTTCCGATCCATGAGCATGGAATGTTTTTCCATCTTTTTGTGTCTTCTTCAATGTCTTTCATCAGTGTTCTGTAGTTTCTACAGTATAGATGTTTTACCTCTCTGGTTAAGTTTATTCCTAGATAGCTTATGCTTTTTATTACTATTGTAAATGGAATCTATTCCCTAATTTCTGTTTCTTCAGTCTCATTGCTCATGTGTAGAAATGCAATTGATTCCTGAACATTGATTTGGTATCCTGCCACATTACTGAATTGTTGTATGAGTTCTAGTAATTTGTGGGTGGAGTCTTTTGGGTTTTCCATGTAGAGTATCATGTCATCTGAGAAGAGAGAGAGTTTAACTTCTTCTTTGCCAATTTGAATACCTTTTATTCTTTTTTGTTTTCTGAATGCTGTTGCCAGGACTTCTAGTACTATGTTGAACAATCTTGTATATTTTTGAATGTGAGTGGTGAGTATTGACAAACTTGTTTTGTTCCTGATCTTAGAAGGGATTTTTGTAACCACGCTATATGATGTTAGAAATGGTTTGGTTTTATATGATTTTTATTACATTGATTTATTTCCTTCTTTTTAATTTTTTTTTAATTTTTCTTAGTTTCAGACAAGAATTTATTTATTTTTTAATTTTTTAAAATTATATTATGTTAGTCACCATACAGTACATCCCCGGTTTTTGATGTAAAGTTCGATGATTCATTAGTTGCATATAACACCCAGTGCACCATGTAATACGTGCCCTTCCCACCACCCATCGCCACCCTATCCCATTCCCCCACCCCCTTCCCTCTGAAGCCCAATTTATTTCTTTCTATACTAAATTGTTGAAGTTTTTTTCGGAAGGATTTTGCAATTTGAAAATTCTTATCTTCTATTGATGTTACATAATTTTATTTTTCTCTATTAATTCATACATACTATTACATATATTAATTTGCCTATGTCAAACCATTTCAGTTCGTGTGGATAAATCGTTCTTGATCATTTTTATGGTAGTTTTAATGTGCTATTCAATTTGGTTTGCTAGTGTTTCATTGAGAATTTTTGCATTTCTATCCATCAGGGATATTAGGTGGTAGTTTTCTTTTTTGCTTGTTTCTATGTAAATTTGGTTTCAGTGCAATGCTGGCCTACTAATGATTTTGATAGTTTCTGTGGACTTACAATTGGTGGTAATTTTTTAAGTATTTGAGAAAATTCACCAGTGAAACCAATTGTTCCTAGCTTTTCTTTTCTGCTTTTGGAATCTGTTTTTGTTGTTATTTTGTTTTGTTTTTAATTACAGATTTAATTTCCTTGCATCATTTTTTTAAGACTGCTCATATTTTTTTTCCTTCACAATGTTTTTTTATTGACTGTATGTTTCTAGGAACGTGTATTTCTTCTAGGCTATCAAATTTTCTGGCATTTTTTTTCCTCACAATTATTTCTAGCATTTAATGGTCATTTATATTTAAGTGATATCCGTTTTAATATCTCTTATTTCTGATATAACTTATTTGAGTCTTCTCACTTTGCATTTTGGTCTAGCAAAGGGTCAGTGAATGTTGTTTATCTCTTCAAATAAGCAAAACCACTCATAGATTCATTGATCTTTTCTATTGTCATTCTAATCTCTCTTTAGTTTATTTCCTCTCAGTTCTTTGTAATTTCCTTTATTCTACTAACTTTGGCTTAGTTTCTTCTTTTTTCTTCAGATTCAATGAGTTGAAAGCTAAATTTGTTATGTGAGATCTTTTTTTTTTTCTTAATTTAGGCCTTTATCTGTATAATCTCCGCTCTTGGTACCTCTCAAACTGAATCTCATAAGTTGTGATACATTTTGTTTTCATTTCCATTTTTATAGAGATTTTTGTTGTTGTTCCTCTTTCATTTTCTTTATGACCCATTGTTGTGGGGAACATGGTTTTTAATCTCCACACATTTGTGAATTTGGGGGCTTTCCTCTTGTAATTGATAACTAATTTCATTCTGAGTTTTGGTTGAAACAACTGCTTGGTATGATTTCAATCCACTTAAAATTGTTGAGAATTTTTTTTGTGGCTTAATACGTAAAATATCCTGGAGAATGTAGCATGTGCGCTTGAGAAGAATATAAATTCTACTGATGTTGGATAACATGTGCTATGTCTATTTCTTTCCCCTGGTCAAATATATACTATATGTTTAATGTTTACTTATTGGCTTTCTTTCTGGATGATGCATTTGTTGTTGAAAGTAGGGTAGTGAATTTCCCCACTATTCTTAGGTCCTTATCTATTTCTCCCTTTATTTCTGTTAGTACTATTGTACTATAGTGTATTTATGTGCTTTGAAATGGGTGTATGATTTCACTTTTCATTTCATACCTTAACATATGAATCATATTTAAAAATACTAGGGTTCCTTAAAATTTGTAATTAATTTAAAGTACATAATGGCATTCTAAATATTTCTGAACTATATATTCCATCATCAAATAATACTTCATCATTTCAGGTGTAGAGATTAGTTGCCACACATTACTATATCCTTTTCCACACTTTTTTTGGGGGTGTGTGTTTTCCCTGATAAAGTTTTTATTTTTTTCTTAATTTTTGTGTGTAACTCACCAGATGTACAAGTCTAGCATATATTTTAGTCACTTTAAAATTATCTTTACATTCGTTTCTTACTTGCATGGTTTCTGACAACATGTCTGCTATAAATTTTAGCCTTGTTCTTTACTGCTAAGATTTTTTGTGTGTGTGTGTGTGTGACTCCTTTAAGTATTATTTCCTTGTTTTGTATTTATATCATTTTTATATAATATGCCTAGATGCTACCTTTTAGCATTTATCTTCCATTTTGTTCTCTAAGCTTCTTAGATGTCTGATGTAGTGACTATCATTAATTTCAATGGATGTCTGGCCAAGTGCTTTAAGGATTTCTTTTTCTCCATTCTTTCTTTTTTTTTTCTTTTAGTATTGCCATTATGATAATGTCGTATCTTTTGATATTGTCCTAGATATTTCTCTTATTCTCTTTCTGAAACGTTTATTTCTTTTTGTTGATTTTTAGTAGGGGTTATGTTTGTTTTTCTCTAGCTTTAATTTTTGAAATTTTATATTGCCATCACCTTAAGTTTACTGATTCATCCCTCAGCCATGTTAAATCTAAGGATATACTCATGAGAAGCTATCTTCATTGTATGGCAATATTTTTAATTTGAAGCATTTTTTTTCAAATTTTATGTATTATTTTTATTCTCACAGTTCCATCTCTTTGCTTACATTGCTCAAATGGTCTTGGAGATTGTATAATTTACCCATTGGTGCCTTAGCATAATGATTGTAGCTGTTTAAACTTCCTTGTGTGATCATTCTAAAACCTACATTGCATCTGAGTCTGGTTCTACAGCTAAAGAAGATATTAAACAAATCTTTTCAGAACATGTAGTTTCTTTTCTCTTAATGGCTTGTAATTTTATCCTGAAAGCCAGACATGCTGGGGTGCCTGGGTGGCTCAGCTGGTTCAGTGTCTGCCTTCAGCTTGGTTTGTGATTTCTGGGTCCTGAGATCGAGCCTCACATTGGGCTTCCTGATCAGTAGGGAGTCTGCTTCTCTCTCTCTCTCCCTCTGCCCCTCCCCATTTGCTCATTTTCTAATTCTCTCTCAAATACATAATCTTTTAAAAGAATTGAATGCCAGACATGTATTGCATAAGGGAAGCTGAGTTTAATATACTTTTGCATGAAGTTTTTGGTAATACAGCTAAGAGTTGATGTTTAAAGTTTGGGATAGCTTTGTATTCCAGAAATTTCACATTACTCCAGTGACCATGTATTGGTCTTCCGTTTTTTCATTGGCATTCCTTAAGAACTCCTACTTAAAATAATATCTGTCTGGCACAATTTTCAGTTATAAATTAGTGTTATACTATATCCCTGTTGATGTGGTGGAATAGCACGTATGTAGAATTGCATCTTATAATTTTATGATTCAATTACAGCTATTCATGGGGTCTATGTTCATTAGTCACGATCTTCACAGGTGTTTTTGTAGCCTTTCTACTCTTGTTAGATGAGGGAGAAATATTAGGAGGGGCTGGATTTGGGGGGAAATCTTTCTCTCAGCTGAATTTCAGCTCTGTAAAACATTTTTTATTCAAAGATTTGGGCTTCGTGGTGGAGAATACTCAGTTTATTTCATAATGGTTATCCTTTCCCTGACAAAATCAAGTGAGTACCTTTCTTTGCCTTCATTACACAAACCTGATGTGGAGTCAATATGAAATGTGTTTACCTCCACCAAACAAGCACCTTCTATTCTATGATTGAGGTCCTCAGGAGTTTTCTATTTCCACAGTGATCTAATCTCAGCCTCCACCAATTTTACAATTTTTTAAATGCCCCTCCCATTTATGGCTCTACTAGCTTATTCTCAGGTAAGAAATTCACAATTGTGATGTGTTATATTGTCTGTCTTTCAAGATATAGGGTATTGTACTGAGACCTGAATTTTTTGATGCTTTAAGGCAAAGTCAGTAATATTTACTGTATTCAGGATTTTCCTTCTACTAAGCACTAGAGTGATCACTTTAAACTCTTTTCATATGGAATCTGAAAACACACCTTATTAATTAATATTATTAATTATTAAATTCTTACTAATTTTAATTTTTTGCAAATAGCTTATTTTTTCAATTATCTGCTAATGATATGAATGGTAAAAATTATAATTCACTTAAACTTTTGATCACAGATTACTTGATGGCTGATATTATCCAGGATAGATTCCCCTTATATATGTGACATATCTGTAAACATTTCTTTGGAATCATGAACAGCAGGATAATTTTTGCAGATTTTATCCTAAGCAATCAGAGAAACAGACAGGGGTCATCTTCTCTGAAGACTGCATGTAGAACAGTAAATTGCTTTTAAAGTATTGAAGTAATGATTTAAAGGTATTTCACTTTGTTTGCTTAGGAGGGCTGTGAGTTTCTGATATTGGAAGAAAGAAGAAATGTCTTGTCAGAATTTTATAAGCAGTGGTAATTTTGATCACGTGAGTAAGAGTATTTTCTCAAAATCAGTTTGAATGAATCAGTTATGATTTCATGTGCTGTTTAAAATATGATGATCCAAAAAATATAATGATCTAAACTTGTATCTAGAAGAAAATCTCAAATGCACATCTATATAATTTATACACTTATAAAATAATATTAGCATATTTTATTGAGTTAGAAAAACAGTGCAGTTGGATGGTAGCTGGCATTTATTTAACCATTTTATATAATAAAGGGGATTTTCATGCCTGGATTGAAAATCTATTTTTATTTTATTCAAAGAGTTATAATGCCACAAATCCAAGATGGAACACAGCAATCATCATTGTGTAGGAATGATATGTTAAATATTAAAATTTTCCAGGAATCTGTCTTCGGTGGTTAAAGTCTTTTCTGAAAAGAATTTTAAAGCTGAAAGCAGTAAAGTTCAGGAAGTATCCATAAACTATTATTTTAATGATACATGAAAAATCTCTTAACTGTATTATTTGAATCATTTTTTCCTCAGGCATATATGAAACAATTTGTGTTGTTTTATGTTGTTTTCATCTCGCTTCTGTAAAATGGGTAGATTTTTAGGTGGTAATTGAGAATCATGGCCCCCAAGTTAGTGTTTTCTTCCTTGTTGTTAATATATTGAGTCACTCACACACACACACACAAACACACACGTGTGTGTATGTGTAATTTTATATTCTCCAGACTATTTATAACAATCATGAATTATTTATTTACATATGAAAATATCAAGATCATGTTTTATCAAAGCTACAATGGAACATTTTGGAACTAAGGTCATTTAATTAGCTTTAAATGTTTAGGAAAAAAATAAGAAAATATCTAGGGGGTAATCTGTGGATAACATATTGCATACCTTGTAAAATTTCTTTAAATAAATAAGTCAAATATGCCAATGAATCTAATAAAATATTTGTTAGGTCACTGTGCAAAGTGAGGTATACATAAATGTTATGTCCTGTTAGATATAAAGGGATCATTTTAGAGATCTTTCTACTAGTTTTTTAAATCTAGAAATCATGCAATTGTTCTTTTACTACACAATACCTGAAATTATCTTTGCCTAATGAGTTAAAAAGTTGAGAAAACCAGGTGAATTTCATTTTTTAAAAAATTTTTATACCAATGACATTTTTCAAAGGACTGGAGCAAATAATCCTAAAATTTCTGTGGAATCAGAAAATCACCAAGGAAATGTTAAAAAAAGAAAAACAAACTTGGGGGCATCATGTTACCTGATTTCAAGATATATTACAGAGCTGTGATCACCAAGACAGCATGATACTAGCCAAAAACAAACACATAGATCAAGAGAAAAGACAGATAAAAGACTGATATCCAAGATCTACAAAGAACTTCTCAAACTCAATACACAAGAAACAAATAAAAAAATCAAAAAATGGGCAAAAGATATGAACAGACATTTTTCCAATGAAGACATACAAATGGCTGACACATGAAAAAATGTTCAAAATCATTAGCCATCAGGGAAATTCAAATCAAAACCACATTGAGATACCACCTTATGCAAGTTAGAATGGCAAAAATGGACAAGGCAGAAAACAACAAATGTTGGAAAGGATGTGGAGAAAGGGGATCCCTCCTACATTGTTGGTGGAAATGCAAGTTGGTACAGCCACTCTGGAAAACAGTGTGGAGGTCCCCTAAAAAGCTAAAAATTGATCTACCCTCTGACCCAGCAATTGCACTACTATTTACCCCAAAGATACAGACCTAGTGAAGAGAAGGGCCGTATGCACCCCAATGTTCATAGCAGCATTGTCCACAATAGCTAAATCATGGAAGGAGCCGAGATGCTCTTCAACAGATGACTGGATTAAGAAGATGTGGTCCATATATGCAGTGGAATATTACCCAGCCATCAGAAAGAATGATTACCCAACATTTGCATTGACATGGACAGCACTGGAGGAGATAATGGTAAGTGAAATAAGTCAAGCAGAGAAAGACAATTATCATATGGTTTCACTCATTTATGGGAACATAAGAAGTAGGAAGATTGGTAGGAGAAGAAAGGGATGAAGAAAGGGGGGGTAAACAGAAGGGGAAATGAACCATGAGAGACTATGGACTCTGGGAAACAAACTGAGGCTGTCAGAGGGGAGGGGAGTGGGGGAAGGGGATAGCCTGGTGATGGGTAGTTGGGAGGGCACGTATTGCATGGTGCAATTGATTTCTGAGCATTGATTTTGTATCCTGCCACATTACTGAATTGTTGTATGTGTTCTAGTAATTTGGGGGTAGAGTCTTTTGGGTTTTCCATATAAAGTATCAGGTCATCTGTGAAGGGAGATAGTTTGACTTCTTCTTTGCCAATTTGAATACCTTTTATTCTTTTTTGTTTTCTGATTGCTGTTGTCAGGAGTTCTAGTACTATGTTGAACAATAACAGCGAGGGTGGGCATCCTTATTTTGTTCCAGACTTAAGGGAAAGGCTCTCAGCTTTCCCCATTTAGAATGATATTCACTGCAGGCTTTTCATAGATGATTTTTATGAAATTGAGGAATGTACCCTCTATCCATACACTCTGAAGCGTTTTAATGAGGAAAGGATGCTGTATTTTGTCAGATGCTTTCTCTGTATCAATTAGAAAGATCATATTGTTCTTGTCTCTTCTCTTATTAATATGATCTATCACAATGATCAATTTGTGAATGTTGAAACACCCTTGCATCCCAAGGATGAATCCCAATTGGTCGTGATGGATCATCCTTTTAATGTACTCTTTGATCCTATTAGCTAGGATCTTGTTGAGAATTTTAGCATCCATATTCATCAGGGATATTGGATTGTAATTCTCCTATTTGGTGGTGTCTTTTCCTGGTTTTGGGATCAATATAATACTGGCCTCATAGAATGAGTTTGGTAGTTTTCCTTCTGTTTCTATTTTTTAAAACACCTTCAGGGAAATAGGTGTTGTTTCTTCTTTGAATGTTTGGTAGAGTTCCGCAGGGAATCCGTCAGGCCCTGGACTCTTGTTTTTTGAGAGGTTTTTGATTACTGCTTCAATCTCTTCATGATTAATTGGTCTGTTTAGATAATCAATTTCTTCTTGTTTCAGTCTTGGTCATTTATAGGTTTCCAGGAAGGCATCCATTTCTTCCAGGGTGTTTGATTTATTGGCATATAGTTGCTGATATAGTTTCTAGTGATTGTTTCTAATTCCTTGGTGTTGGTCATGATTTCTCCCCTTTCATTCATAATTTTATTAATTTGGGTCATTTCTCTATTCCTTGAATAAGTCTGGCCAGTGGGTTATTGATCTTATTTATTCTTTCAAAGAACCAGCTTCTAGTTTTGTGGATCTTCTTTACTGTGCTCCTGGTTTCTAATTCATGGATCACTGCTCTAATCTTGATCAACTGCCTTATAGTGCGTGGGTTAGAACTGTTCTTCTGTTCCAACTCCAGCTTCTTTCTTTTTCCCTCTTCTTTTTTTAAATATTTTTTTAATTTTTATTTATTTTTTTAAGATTTTTTTAATTTATTTACATGACAGAGAGACAGCCAGCGAGATAGGGAACACAAGCAGGAGGAGTGGGAGAGGAAGAAGCAGGCTCCCAGTGGAGGAGCCCAATGTGGGACTCAGGATCATGCCCTGAGCCGAAGGCAGACGCTCAATGACTGCGCCACCCAGGCACCCCTAAAATTTTTTTTATTATGTTATGTTAGTCACCGTACAGTACATCCCAAGTTTTTGATGTAAAGTTCCAAGATTTATTACTTGCGTATAACACTCAGTACACCATGCAATATGTGCCCTCCTTAATATTCATCACTGGCCTATTTCGATCCCGCACCCCTCTCCAATCTAAATCCTCAGTTTGTTTGTCCAACTCCAGCTTCTTGAGGGGAGAATATAAGGACTGCATTTCATATTGTTCTATTCTTTTGAGTGAGGCTTGGATGGCTATCTGTTTTCCCCTTAGGATTGCCATTGAGTGTCTCATAGGTTTTGGACTGTTGTGTTTTGTTCTCATTGGCTTAATTAATTGATTAAGTTCCTGTTTAATTTAATTGCTTAATTGTTCAAGTTCTTCTTTATTTTACCAAATCATTCTTAAGCAAGATGTTCCTTAGTTTCCAAGTGTTTGCGTTTTTAAAAATTGTCCTTGTGATTGAATCCCAGGTTCAAAGCATTGTGGTCTGAGAATATGCAGGGAATAATCTCAGCCTCTTGGTATCGGTTGAGACCTGTTTTGTGACCCAGTATATGGTCTATTCTGGTGAACATTCCATGTGCATTTGAAAAGAAAGAGTACTCTGTTGTTCTGGGGTGTAGTGTTCTGTATATATGTATGAGGTCCATCTGGTCTAGTATATCATGCAAAACTCCTGTTTCTGCTGATTTTCTGCTGAGATGACTTGTATATTTCTGAGAGAAAAGTTTTAAGGTCTCCTACTATTAACGTATTATTATCTATATGCTCTTTATTCTGGTTAATAGTTGCTTGCGTATCTAGCCACTCCCATGTTGGGTGAATATATATTTATAATTGTTAGATCCCCTTGTTGGATTCACCCTTTAAGAATAATATATTGTCCTTCTATATCTCTAACTGCAGCCTTTAGCTTAAAAATGAATCTGTCCAATATGAGAATTGCTACCCCAGTGTTCTTTTGAGGCCAGTTGGCATGAAAAATGGTTTTCTATCCCTTCACTTTCAGTCTGAATGTACCTTTAGGTTCAAAATTAGTCTCTTGTAGACAGCATATGGATGGGTCATGTCTTTTTATCCAATCTGCAACCCTGTGCCATTTTATGAGGGTATTTAGGCTAATCACATTGAGAGTGATTATTGGAAGATACGATTTTAATGATGTCATGTTGCCTGTGAAATCTTTGTTTCTATAGATTGTAAATTTCTGTTTTGTGTCACGCTCGGTGCTATTTACTTTTATAGAAACCCCTTAATATTTCTGCTAAGGCTGGCTTGATGGTCACATATTCTTTCAGTTTCTGCCAGTCTTGAACAGTCTTTGTCTCTCCATCTATTCTGAATGACAGCCTTGCTGGATAAGGGATCCTTGGCTGCATGTTCTTCTCACTTAGTGCTCTGAATATGTCTTGCCAGCTTTTTCTGGCTTGCCAGGTCTCTGTAGACAGGTCTGAGGTTATTCTGATGTTCCTCCCTCTGTACATGCAGATTCTCTTCCCCCTGGCTGATTTCAAGATTATTTCTTTAGATCTAAGATTTGCGAATTGTACTATTATGGTCTGTTCTCATTGATCTGGGGAGGGGTCCTCTCTGCTTCTTGGACACGAATGCTTGTTTTCTTCAACAGATAAGGGAAGTTCTCAGCTACAATTTGGTCAAATATCTCTTCTAGACCTCTCTCTTTCTCCACCTCATCCAGGATGCCAATGATTCTGACATTGGACATTTCATTAAGTCAGTTTTCTGTAGTCTTCTTTCTTGAAATTAGAGGTTTTTTTTAAAGCCATATTCCCTCTTATCCTTCTTTTCTAATATCTCATCTTCCAACTCACTAATTCGTTCTTCTGCCTCTTTTACCCTTCCCATTGGAGCATCCTGTCTACACTGCATTTGATTCATAGCATTCTTAATTTCCACCAGATTCACTCTTTTCTGCCTTTTCAGATTCTATATTCCCATTAATATTTTCGTTAATATATTTTTTTCAAGCCTACAAATCATTTTGATCATTGTTAATCTAAACTCCATTTCTGACAATTTGGTTGTATCCATATCCCTTAGTTCTGTGGCAGAGGTCCCAGTGTTTGTTTCTTTCATTTGCTGGGGGTTCCTCCTTCTATTCATTCTTTTTTTTTTTTTTAACATGTATTTGTATATTTTTTAACATGTATTTGTATTTGTATATTTATTTATTTATTTGTTTGTTTTTTTAGTATAATAATATATTTTAAAATTATATCATGTCAGTCACCATACCGTACATCTCTGGGTTTTGATGTAAAGTTCAATGATTCATGAATTGTGTATAACACCCAGTGCAACATGCAATAAGTGCCCTCTTTACTACCCATCACAAGCCTATCCCATTCCCCCATGCCCCTCCCCTCTGAAGCCATCAGTTTGTTTCTCAGAGTTCATAGTCGCTCATGCTTCATTTCCCCTTCCTATTACCCCCCTTTCTTTCAACCTTTCTTCTCCTTCTGATCTTCCTAGTTCTTATGTTCCATAGATGAGAGAAATGATATGATATATGTCTTTCTCTGCTTGACTTATTTCACTTAGCATTATCTCCTCCAGTGTCATCCATGTTGCAGCAAATGTTGAGAAATCATTCTTTTTGATAGCTGAAATATTGCATTGCATATATGGACCACAACTTATTAATCCAGTCATCTGTTGAAGGGCATCACAGCTCCTTCCACGATTTAGCTATTGTGGACAATTCTACTATGAACATTGGGGTGCATATGGCTCTTCTCTTCACTATGTCTGTATCTTTGGGGTAAACACCAAGTAGTGCAATTGCTGGATCATAGGGTAGCCCAATCTTTAACTTTTTAAGGGACCTCCACACTGTTTTCCAGAGTGGCTGCACCAACCTGCATTCCCACCAACAATGTAGGAGGGATCCCCTTTCTCCACATCCTCTCCAACAAATGTTGTTTCTTCCTTGTCAATTTTTGCCATTCTAACTGGCATAAGGTGGTATCTTAGTGTGCTTTTGATTTGAATTTCCCTGATGGCTAATGATTTTGAACATTTTTTTCATATGTCTGCTAACCATTTGTATGTCTTCATTGGAAAAGTGTCTATTCATATCTTCTGCACATTTTATGATTTGCTTATTTGTTTCTCGTGCATTGAGTTTGAGAAGTTCTTTGTAATTCTTGGATACCAGTCTTTTATCTGTAGTACCACTTGTAAATATATTCTCCCATTCTGTGGGCTGCCTCTTAGTTTTTTTGACTTTTTCCTTGGCTGTGCAGAAGCTTTTTATCTTGATGAAGTCCCACAAGCTCATTTTTTCTTTTATTTCTTTTCCTTTGGAGATGTGTCATGAAAAAGGTTGTTGTAGCCGATGTCATAGAGGTTGCTGCCTATGTTCTCCTCAGGATTTTGAATTCCTGTCTCACATCGAGTTCTTTCATCCTTATGGGGTTTATCTTTGTGTATGGTGTGAGAGAGTGCTCAAGTTTCATTCCATTGCATGTAGCTGTCCAATTTTCCCAGCAGCATTTATTGAAGAGACGGTTTTTATCCACCGGATGTTTTTTCCTGCTTTATCAAAGATTAGTTGCCCAAAGAGCTGAGAATCCATTTCTGGGTTCTCTATTCTGTTCCATTAGTCTATGTGTCTGTTTTTGTGCCAGTACCATGCTTTCTTTGTGATCACAGCTTGTTAGTATAACTTGAAATATGGCATTGTGGTGCCGCTAGCTTTGTTTTTCCTTTTCAACAGTTCCTTGGAGATTCGGGGCCTTTTCTGGTTCCACACAAATTTAAGGCCTGTTTTTCCAGTTCTTTGAAAAATGTCATTGCTTTTTGATCATGATAGATTTGAAAATATAGATTTCTCTGGGTAGCATGGACATTTTAACTATGTGAATTCTTCTGATCCATGAGCATAGAATATTTTTCCATCTTTTTGTGTCTTCTTCAATGTCTTTCAAGAGTGATTTGTAGTTTCTAGGATATAGATCCTTTACGTCTCTGGTTAAGTTAATTCCAAGCTACCGTATGATTTTTGGTGCTATTGTAAATGGAATGGATTCCCTAATTTCTCTTTCTTCAGTCTCAATGTTCGTATATGGAAATGCAACTGATTTCTGAGCATTTTTTTTGTATCCCACCACTTTACTGTATTGCTCTATAACTTCTAGTCGTTTGGGGTGGATTCTTTTGGGTTTTTCATATAGAGTGTCATGTCATCTGCGAAAAGAGAAAGTTTGACTTCTTCTTTGCCAATTTGGATTCCATTTATCCCTTTTTGTTGTCTGGTTGCTGTTGCAAGGAATTCTAGTACTATGTTGAATAATAATGGTGAGAGAGGGCATCCTTGTCATGTTCCTGATCTTAGGGAAAAGGCTTCCAGCTTTTCCCCATTGAGAATGATATTTGCTTCAGGCTTTTCATAGATGATTTTTATGAGACTGAGGAATGTACCTTCTATCCCTACACTCTGAAGGGTTTTAATCAGAAAAGGATGCTGTATTTTTCAAATGCTTTTTCTGCATCTTTTGAGAGGATCATATGATTTTTGGCTTTTTTCTTGTTGATATAATCTATCACACTGATCGATTTGCAAATGTTGAACCACCCTTGCATCCCAGGGATGAATCCCACTTGGTCATGATGGATAATCCTTTTAATGTACTCTGGATTCTATTAGCCAGGATCTTGTTGAAGATTTTGGTGTCCATATTCATTAGGGAAATCGGTCGGTAATTCTCCTTTTGATGCGGTCTTTGCCTGGTTGGGGGATCAAGGTATTATTGGCCACATAGAATGAGATTGGTAGATTTCCTTCTGTTTCTATTTTTTGAAATAGCTGTAGGAGAATATTTATTATTTCTTCTTTGAATGTTTGGTATAATTCCCCAGGGAGTCCATCAGGTCCTGGCATTTTGTTTTTTGGAAGTTTTTAATCACTGTTTCAATCTCTTCATAATTAATTAGTCTCTTTAAAAAATCAATTTCTTCCTGTTTCAGTCTTGGTCATTTATAGTTTATAGTTTCTAGGAAGGCCTCCATCTCTTCCAGATTTCTTAATTTACTGGCATAAAGCTCTTGTTAAAAGTTTATAAGAATCCTTCCAATTTCATTAGTGTTGGTTGTGACCTCTCCCTTTGCATTTATAATTTTATTAATTTGTGTCTTTTCTCTATTCTTCTGGATAAGTCTTGCCAGTGTTCTGTCAATTTATTAATTCTCTCAAAGAACCAGCTTCTATTTCTATTGATCTGCTCTACTGTACTCCTGCTTTCTAATTCATTGATATCTGCTCTAATCTTTATCAACTGCTTTCTCATGTGTGGGTTATGCCTGTTCCTCTGTTGCTGTTCCAGCTTCTTGAGGTCAGAATATAAAAACTGCATTTCATGTTTTTCTATTCTTTTGAGTGAGGATTGGATGGCTAAGTATTTTCCACTTAGGACATCCTTTGCAGTGTCCCATAGGTTTAGGACCATTGTGGTTTCATTCTCATTGGTCTCCATAAATTATTTAAATTGATTTTTGATTTCCTCATTTCTCAAATCATTTTTGAGTCTAATGGTTATTACTCTCCACGTGTTTAAGTTTCTTCCAAATTTTTTCCTTGTGGTTGAGTTCCAATTTCAGAGCGTTGTTGTCTGAGAATATGCAGGGGATAATTTCAGTCTTTTGGTATCAGTTGAGACCTGTTTTGTGACCAAGAACATGGTCTATTCTTGGGGCGCCTGGGTGGCACAGCGGTTAAGCGTCTGCCTTCAGCTCAGGGCGTGATCCTGGCGTTATGGGATCGAGCCCCACATCAGGCTCCTCCGCTATGAGCCTGCTTCTTCCTCTCCCACTCCCCCTGCTTGTGTTCCCTCTCTCGCTGGCTGTCTCTATCTCTGTCGAATAAATAAATAAATAAAAATCTTAAAAAAAAAAAAAAGAACATGGTCTATTCTTGAGGATGTTCCATGGGCATTAGAATAGAATGAGTAGTCTTTGGTTCTGGGGTGTAGTGTTCTATACATATCTATGAGGTCCAATTTGTTGAGTATGGCATTCAAAGCTCGTGTTCCTTTGTTGGTTTTCTGCTTAGGTGATATGTCTATTGCTGAGAGTGGAGTGTTGAAGTCCCCTACTATTAATTATTTTTATCTATATGTCTCTTTATTCTGGTTAAGAGTTGGCTTTTGTATCTTCCTGCTCCCCTGCTGGGGGCATATACATATATTCATAATTGCCATATCCACTTGTTGGATACATCCTTTAAAAATAATATAGTGCCCTTCTGTATCTCTAACTATATTCTTTAGTTTAAAATCCAATCTGTCTGATATGAGAATTGCTACCCCAGCTTTCTTTTGAGGTCCATTGGCATGAAAGGTGGTATTCCATCCCTTTACTTTCAGTCTGGATGTATCTTTAGGTTCAAAAAGACTCTCTTGTAGACAGCAAATGGATGGGTCATGTCTTTTTATCCAATCTGCAACCCTGTGGCTTTTTATGGGAGCATTTAGGCCTTTTACATTGAGACTGATTATTGAGAGATATGATTTTAATGATGCCATGTTGCCTGAAAAGTCTTTGTTTCTATAGATTGTGACTTTCTGTTCTGTATCAGTCTTGGGGTCTTTTGACTTTTATAGAACCCCCCCCAATATCTCCTATAAGGCTGGTTTTGTGGTTACAAAATGGTGAGTGACTTGGATTCTTGATGTTCATTATCTCTCCATCAATTCTGAATGACAGCCTTGCTGGATAAAGGATCCTTGGCTGCATATTTTTCTCTGAAATAGCTTTAAAAATGCCCCCCCCGCCACACTTTCTCTTACTCTAGGTCTGTTTAGTCAGGTCTGATGTAATTCTGATACTTTTGCCTTCGTACGTGAGAAATTTCTTTGCCCTGGCCCCTTTCAATACTGTATTCTTGGATCTAATATTTGTGAATTGCACTATGATGTGACGTGGCATAGGTTTGTTGTGGTTGAGCTTGGGAGGTGTCCTCTCTGCCTCTTGGACATGAATGCTTGTCTCCTTTGCTAGATTAGGGAACTTTTCAGCTACAATTTGTTAAAATATCCCTTCTAAACCTCTGTTTTTCTCCACCCCCTCGGGGATGCCAATGATTCTGACATTGGAATGTTTCTTTGAGTCAGTAATCTCCTGTAACCTATATTCTTGAAATTGGATTTTTTTGAGCCAAGTTTCTATTTTAGCTTTCTCTTCTACTAACCCATCCTCTAATTCACTGATACGTTCTTCTGCCTCATTCACCCTGGCCGTCAGAGCATCTAGTTTTGATTGCATTTGATTCAATTTTTAATTACTGCCAGATTCACTCTCATTTCCACCCTTAGAGATTCTATATTCTCATTAACATTTTCGTTAATACTTTTTTTCAAGTCTACACATCCATCTTGACCATTGTTATTCTGAATTCCATTTCCTATAATTTGGTTATATCCATATCCATTACTTCTGTGATAGAGACCACAGACTCATTGTCTTTTCTTTGCTGGGGTGGGAGGATTTCTCCTTTTTGTCATTCTGATGAGAAGAAGTTGCAGGGTTGTCCAGAGCCTAAATTATTGACCAGGACCGAAGCAATGCACACTTGTTTTATAGGGACCTTAGGGATGTATGCTTCTTGATTTTTCAGTCTGTCTTCTGGGAGGGGCCTGTTGTGCCGATACTCAACCTGTTTGGGTAGAGTCTCCCTGTCCCCTGTGAGGGGGGAAGGGGATGGTCACACTGAGGCTGTATTTCCAGGCATTTGTTGTCTGGCGGCTTTCCCTGGTGGTTTGCTGTGCCTCTTCTGAGAGTCAGTTCAGCAGTAGCCAAATCTCAGCCTCTGTCTCAGGACAGATGGATCACAGATTGTATTCCACTGGTGTTCTGGCCACTTTAACTCTGTTTCTGTTGGTACTGCTCAACCCTGCAGCATCCCGAGATGTGCGCCCCACTGCCGGGGTCCAAGCCCTCACTTCCAGGGCCGGTGTGTCTCTGTCCTTTGTGTTTCTAACACCACCAGCCAACAGCTACCAGCTGCAAACCACCCCCGCATGCTCCAGAGCTCCATTTCAGTGTGGTTCACGTGCACTCCGGAGTTCCAGTTTTCAGACTGGTCACGTGAGTTCCCCGGCTCATGGTCTCAGTCTGCTCTCTCACGGGTGCTGGTCCACGAGTCCACCCACTCCCCATGCAGGTGGTTACCACTTCCTGGTGCCCGAATGTGGCAGCTCCTTCCCCCTTCCGTTTATCTTCCGATATTTGAGCACGGCTTCTCGGCTACCCACTTCGCACCTCAATACTAATCGCTAGAGATGTTCATTTGTAGAGATCCAGATGCATCTTCCTGCATCACAGGCTGATTCCATGGATGTTCAGGATGCTCTGATACCTATCCAGCTCGACTCAGGGGACCAGCTGAAAAAGGAGACCCTAGTCCTCTGCCTTCTTAACTCCTTCCTCAAGAGACTCATTTTAAGCCTAAAGGCACCTGCAGATAGAAAGCTAGGAGATGGAGAACCATCTATCATGCTAATGGACATCAAAAGTAAGCCTGAGAAGCCATACTTATACAAAACAAATTAGATTTAATACCAAAGGTTGCAACAAGAAAGGAAGATAGGTCTTTATATATTAAAAAAGGGTCTATATATTAATTATATCAGTATATTAGTGTATATAGTATTTAAGGGGTCTATTCATCAAGATAATCTGACAATTATAAATGACTATGTCCCCACTTTTGAGCATGTAAACATAAATCATATAATAACAAGTATGAAAAAACTCATTGATAATAATACAATAATAGTAGGGGATTTTAACACCCACTGACATCAATGGACAGATCATCAAACAGAAAATCAATAAGGAAACAAGGGTTTTGAATGATACACTCGACATGATAGAATTAAGAGATATATCCAGAACATTTCATCCTAAATGATCAGAATGCACATTCTTTTTGAGTACCTGTAGAATCCTGTCTTGAATAGATCTCATGCTGGGTCACAAATCAGTTCTCAGTTAGTACAAAGATATAGAGATCATATCGTCAATATTTTCAGATCACAGTGTTATGAAACTTGAAGTCAACAACAAGAAAAAAATTGGAAAGACCACAAATACATAGTGGTTAAGTCACATCCTGTTAGTGAATGAATGTGTTAGCCAAGAAACTGAACAAAATACACACTTAAGGTAATGAAAATGAATACACAACTGTTCAAAACCTTTGGAATGCAGCAAAGGCACTCTCAAGAGAGAATTATACTGCAGTACAGGCCTACCTCAAGAAGCAAGAAAAGTCTCAAATAGAAAACCTACCTTTACACCTAAAGGAGATACAAAAGAAACATCAAATAAAGCTTAAAGGCAGCAGAAGAGGAAAACAATAAAGAATAGAGCAGAAATAAATGATATAGAAACAACAACAACAAACAGTACAAGAGACCAATGAAACTAAGAGCAGATGCCTTGAAAAAGTTCATAAAATTGATAATCAGCTACCCAGACTTATCAAAATGAAAAAAAAAGATCCAAATCAATGAAATCATGAATGAAAGAAGAGAGATCACACCCAACACACCATAGAAACACAAACAATCATAAGAGAGTATAATGAAAAATTATTTGCCAACAAACTGGGCAATCTGGAAGAAATAGATAAATTCCCAAACATATACAAACTACCAAAAACCAAAACAGGAAGAAATAGAAAATTTGAACAGACCCAGATCCAGCAAAGAATTTGAAATGGTAATCAAAAATTTCCCAACAACAATAACAAGAACAAAAGAAAATCTCCCAACAAACAAAAGTCCAGAGTCAGATGGCTTCCCAGGCAAATTCTACAAAATCTGTAAAGAACACTTAATACCTATTCTTTGAAACATTTCCAAAAAAAAAGGATAGGGAAGGAAATTTCCAGACTCATACTGAGACTAATGTTACCTTGATTTCAAATACCACACTAAGAAGGGGAATTTTAAACAAATATCCCAGGTGAATATGGATGCCAAAAATTCTCATTAAAAAATACTAGCAAATCCATTCCAACGGTACATTAAAAAAATAAAATAAAATAACGATGATCAAAGGAGATGTTTTCTTAGGCTCCAGTGGTGGTTCAGTATTTGAAAATCAATTAACACAATACAACACATGGCTAAAAGAAAGATAAGAAACATCTTATCTTATCAAGAGATGCATAGAAAGTATTTGAAAACATAGAGCATCCATTCTTGTCAAAAAGCAACAACATTGGTATAGAGAGTAAATACCTCAATATTATAAAGGCCATATTTGGATGACAACAGCTGATATTATTTCAATATGGAAAACCTGAAAGCTTTGCCTCTATGGTCAGAAACAAGAAAGGAGTGTCCACTATCATCATTACTATTTAACATATTCTTGGAAGTCTTAGCATCAGTAATAAGAAAACAAAAATAGAGAAAATGCATCAAAATGTAATAAGTTAAATTTTCACTACTTGCAGATGACATGATACTCTGTGTAGACAACCTCAAAGACTCCAAAATAATTTTCTAGAACAAATACATGAATTAACCCAGGTTGCAAGGTATAAAATTAATGTACAGAATTTCTATACACCAATAATGAAGCAATAGAAAAATAAATCAAGGGATTGATTGTATTTGCAATTGCATCCAAAACAATAAGATCCCTAAGATTTAACCTAACTAAAGAGCTAAAATATCTGTACTAAAACAAACAAACAAACAAACAAACAAACTATAGAACATTTATGAAGGAAATTGAAGAGGACACAAAGAAATGGAAAAAAAAATCCATGCCCATGGATGAGACAAACAAATGTTGTTAAAATGTCTATACTACCCAAAGGAACCTACACATTTAATGCAATCCCCATCAAAATACCATCAGCAATTTTCCACATAGTTAGAATAAACAATTCTATAATTTCTATGGAATGAGAAAAGACACCAAATAGCCAAATCAATGTTGAAAAAGAAAAGCAAAGCTGGAGGCATTGCAATCGTGGATCAAGCTATATTGGAACAATACAGTCAGACAGTATGGTCGCACAGAAACAGACACATAGATCAATAGAATGGAACAGAAAACTCAGAAATGGACCCTCAACTATATGGTTAACTAATCCTCAACAAAGCAGGGAAAAGTTATCCAATGGAAAGAATAGAGTCCACTGAACATAAGGTGTCAGGAAAACTGGACAGCACCATGCATATAACCAAAACTGGACCACTTTCTTACACCATCCACAAATATAAATTCAAATGGATGAAAGACCTAATGTAAGACAAGAAACCAGCAAGATCTTGGGGGACAACATAGGCAGTAACCTCTTTTCAAAGGCTAAAGCATCTTCTTACTATATATTTTTCCTCCAGCAAGGCAAACAAAAGCAAAAATAAACTATTGGGACTTCCTCAAGATAAAAGTCTTTGGCACAGTGATGGAAACAATCAACAAAACTAAAAGGCAGCCTACAGAATTGGAGAAGTTATTTGCAAGTGGAATACCTGATAAAGGGTTAATATCCAAAATCTACCAAAATCTATAAAGAATTTAACAAAGTCAATAACCCCCTCCCCGGGAAAAAAAATTCTAGTCAAGAAAACAGCAGTGGCAGAAGACATAATTAGACAGTTTTCCAAAGTGTCTAATCCAGCAATCTGTCATGTCCACCAGACAAATTAAAAGATGCTCACCATCACTCATCATCATAGAAATACAAATCAAAACTACATAAGTTATCACTTCACAACTATAAGGGCTAAATTAACAATGCAGGAAACAACAGGTATTGGTGAGTATGTGGAGAAAGGGATAAACTCTTACACTGTTGGTGGGCATGCAAGCTGTTGCAGAAATACAGGAAAACAGTATGATGGTTTCACAAAAAGTTAAAAATGGAACTACCCTACAGCCCAACAATTGCACTACTCAGTATTTACCTAAAGTATACAAAAATATTGATTCAAAGAAACCCGTGTTTATAACAGTATTATCAACAATATTCAAAATATAGAATCAGCTCAAATGTCCATCAAATGATAAATGGATAAAGAAGAGTTGGTGTCATATCGGTTCACTCATTTATGGAACATAAGAAATAGGAAGATTGGTAGGAGAAGAAAAGGAAGAAGAAAGGGGGGGTAAACAGAAGGGGAAATGAACCATGAAGAGACTATGGACTCCAGGAAGCAAACTGAGGGCTTCAGAGTGGAGGGGAGTGGGGGAATGGGATAGGCTGGTGATGGGTATTAGGGAGGGCATGTATTGCATTGTGCACTGGTGTTATATGCAACTAATGAATCATGGAACTTTACATCAAAGCCAGGGATGTACTGTATGTTGACTATCATAATATAATAAAAATATTATTAAAAATAAAAATAGGGGCACCTGGGTGGCTCAGTCGGTTGGGCGTCTGCCTTTGGCTCAGGTCATGATCCCAGGGTCCTGGGATCAAGTCCCACATCAGGCTCCCTTCTGAGCAGGAGCCTGCTTCTCCCCACCCTGCACTTGTGCTTTCTCTCTCTCTCTCTCGCTGTATCTCTCTCTCTCTCTCTCAAATAAATAAAATCTTTTAAAAAAATAAATAAAAAAATAAAAAGAAGAGTTAGAATAATACTCAGCCATAAAAAGAATGAAATCATGCAATTTGGAAGGACATGGATTGAACTTGAGAGTATTACGCAAAGGAAAGTATGTCAGTCAGAGAAAGAAATATCATATGATTTCACTCATAAGTGGAATTAAGAAACAAAAAGAAAGGAATGAAAAACAAAACAAAAGAGAGGCAAACCATGAAAAAAAACTCTTAACAGAACAAACAAACAGAACAAATAAAAAGAAGAGTTAGAATACNAAAAAGAAGAGTTAGAATAATACTCAGCCATAAAAAGAATGAAATCATGCAATTTGGAAGGACATGGATTGAACTTGAGAGTATTACGCAAAGGAAAGTATGTCAGTCAGAGAAAGACAAATATCATATGATTTCACTCATAAGTGGAATTAAGAAACAAAAAGAAAGGAATGAAAAACAAAACAAAAGAGAGGCAAACCATGAAAAAAAACTCTTAACAGAACAAACTGAGGGTTACTGGATGGGAGGAGGGAGGGGAGATGGGTTAAATAGGTGATACAGATTGAGGAGTGTGCTTGTTTTGATGAGCACTGGATGTTCAACGTGTGTTCTGAATCACTAAATAGTGCATCTGACAGTAGTATTTCACTGTATGTTATCTCACTTGAATTTAAATAAAATTTTGATAAAAATAAGCAATTTTTGGAAAAATTAACATAGTTAAAATGTCCATGCTACCCAGAGCAACCTACACTTTCAATGCTATCCCAATCAAAGTACCAAAGACATTTTTCAAAGAACTGGAAAAACAGGCCTTAAATTTGTGTGTAACCACAAAAGACCCCGAATTGCCAAGGAATTGTTGAAAAGGAAAAACAAAGCTGGGGGCATCACAATGCTGGATTTCAAGCTGTACTACAAAGCTGTGATCACAAAGACAGCATGGTACTGGCACAAAAACAGACACATAGACAAATTGAACAGAATAGAGAATAGAGAACCCAGAAATGGACCCTTGGCTCTTTGGGCAAGTATTCCTTGATAAAGCAGGAAGAAACATTGAGGGAAAAAAAGACAGTCTTTTCAATAAATGGTGCTGGGAAAATTGGACAGCTACATGCAATGGAATGAAACTTGACCCACTCTCTCACACCATATACAAAGATAAACCTCAAATGGATGAAAGACCTCGATGTGAGACAGGAATCCATCAAAATCCGTGAAGAGATCATAGGCAGCAACCTCTACGACATCGTTCAAAGCAAACTATTTCATGACACATCTCCAAAGGCAAGAGAAACAAAAGATAAAATGAAATTGTGGGAATTCATCAAGATTAAAAACTTCTGCACAGCCAAGGAAACAGTCAAAAAAACTAAGAGGCAGCCCACGGAATGGGAGAATATATTTGTAAATGATGCTACAGATAAAAGACTGGTATCCAAGATCTACAAAGAACTTCTCAAACTCAATACACGAGAAACAAATAAATAATAAAATAGGCAGAATACATGAACAGACACTTTTCCAATGAAGACATACAAATGGTTATCAGACACATGAAAAAATGTTCAAGATCATTAGCCATCAGGGAAATTCAAATCAAAACCACACTGAGGGGCGCCTGGGTGGCACAGCGGTTAAGCATCTGCCTTCGGCTCAGGGCGTGATCCCAGCGTTATGGGATCGAGCCCCACATCAGGCTCTTCCTCTATGAGCCTGCTTCTTCCTCTCCCACTCCCCCTGCTTGTGTTCCCTCTCTCGCTGGCTGTCTCTATCTCTGTCGAATAAAGAAATTAAAAAAAAT
>NW_023250281.1:1191307-1225099 GCF_002007445.2 Ailuropoda melanoleuca
ATAGGACAAGGCAAGAAACAACATTTGTTGGAGAGGAATGTGGAGAAAGGGGATCCCTCCTACATTGTTGGTGGGAATGCAAGTTTGTACAGCCACTCTGGAAAACAGTGTGGAGGTCCCTTAAAAGTTAAAAATTGAGCTACCCTATACTCAAGCCATTGCGCTAATGGGTGTTTACCCCAAAGATACAGATGTAGTGAAGAGAAGAGTCATATGCACCACAATCTTCATAGCAGCATTGTCCACAATAGCTAAATCGTGGAGGGAGCTGAGATGCCCTTCAACAGATGACTGGATTAAGAAGTAGTGGTCCATATATACAATGGAATATTACTCAGCAATCAAAAAGAACAATTACTCAACTTTTGCTGCAACATGGACGACACTGGAGGAGATAATGCTAAGTGAAATAAGGCAAGCAGAGAAAGACAATTTTCATATGGTTTCTCTCATCTATGGAACGTAAGACTAGGAAGATAGGTAGGGGAATAAAGGGATAAAGAAAGGGGGGGTACTCAGCAGGGGGAATGAAGCATGAGAGACTATGGACTCTGACAAACTAACTGAGGGCTTCAGAGGGGAGGGGGGTGGGGAATGGGATAGGCTGGTGATGGGTAGTAAGGAGGGTACGTATTGCATGGTGAACTGGGTGTTATAAGCAACTAATGAAGCATCGAACTTCACATCGGAATCCAGGGATGTACTGTATGGTGACATCAAAAAATAAACATAAAAAAATAAGCAATTTTCAAAATACAGAAAATGATTATACATGAAAAATGTGAAATATACAGCTGTGTCTGCTTTTCAATGTAAAACACTGCAGTTACAGAGATAATACATATTACATTTTTCTCTGGGAAGTCTCCCACAATCAGTTTTGTATAAGCTTCAAATTTGGGGCAAATCAATATTATCTTAGTCTTGATTTGAGGTACCACAGTGACCCATACACTTTCTCAGAGCTCCCTTCACGTCACTGTTTCTCAGGCTATAGATAATGGGGTTCAACACTGGGGTGAAGATAGTATAGAACACTGACACTATTTTGTCATAATAAGCTGACCTATAGGTTTTGGGTCTCATGTAGATAAAAATAGCAGCTCCATAAAGGAGTCCCACCACACAGAGATTTGAGGAGCAGGTGGCAAAAGCCTTCTTGCAGGCTTCTCTAGAATGCATCTGGAGAACTGCTGCAAGGATGAGACTATAGGAAATCAGAATGAGAGAAAATGGGACCAGGAGCATTAATACACAGCAAATGTACATCACATACTCAAAAACAACTGTGTCAGCACAAGCCAAACGCAGCAGTGTAGGGGCCTCACAGAAGAAATGATCGATCTCATGTGCATCACAGAATGGAAAACTCAGGGTAGCAGCTGCCTGCATGAGCCCATCACCTGCCCCCAGAAACCAAGACCCCACAGACATTCTCAGGCATAGTGGCCAGCTCATGAGAATGGGGTATCTCAGTGGGTGGCACACAGCCACATAGCGGTCATAGGACATGGCTGCTAAGAGGAAGCACTCACCCCCTCCCAAAGTGAGGAAGAAAATGATCTGCAACCCACAGCCAGCAGGGGAGATAGACTTCTGGCCAGTCAAATAGCCAGCTGCCATTTTGGGCACAACGGTGCAGACCAGCATCATGTCCATGAGGGAGAGTTGGCTCAGTAGGAAGTACATGGGTGTGTGGAGCCAGGCATCCTGGTGAATCAGGAAGATCATAAGGGCATTGCCTACTAGAGAGGCGAAGCTAATTGTCAGAACCATCACAAAGAGAAATAGGTGGGATTCTGTGTAATTAAAGAGTCCTAGGAGAATGAAATCTGAGGTAGTGTTCCAGATGTTCATGATTTCAAACACGAGTGACACTGGAAATGAAGAAACAGAGGGAAGAGCTTTCATCATTTACAATGCTCTATTTCAATTACATTTCTCATGAAAAGAATGCCTGAAAATGTTGGAATGTATTCCCAATCTTTCATTTGTATTTTGCAAAGACTTTTTAACTTGGGCATTACATTATTTTCACATTTTTTTTTCATTATAAGCACCTCTCAGTTTGAGTTTGCTTAATTGGCATTAGAAATAAAATTTCTTGATAATTAAAGGAAGTTGTCAGCAGGTCTTGTGCTACAGGATATCAACATATGGAGAAGAAGTAAAATATTCCCTTTGTCATTGACATTTCTGTTTGCTTTTATCATGCATAATCAACATTTTTAGCAGCTGATTTAAATCAATGTCTTCAGCAATATAACATCTATATACTTATTAATGAGGGCTATGTATTTCTAATATACCATGATGTATGAAACCAACAAAAATTGTATAATTTTGCTAATATTGATTACTCTGGGAAGGCATTTTTACTTTCCAAGGAAGAGAATTTATATTCTCAGATGTAGGGACTAGAAGGAATTAATCTGTAGATAGAAGCATAACTTCATTTGGAATTATTAGTGTATTTAGTTTGACTTTATCAAGTTACACACTGAATACAATGACTATCATCTTAGAATATGTTCCCCAATGTGACACTATGATACTGAATGCAAAGTTTTATTAACTGTATAAAGGGATTTTTTTATAATCATACTTTTTCTCCTGAATGTCACAGAGACATGATCTTTTGGTGGTAAATGAAAAAATAAAACTTATTAGTAAACCAATACAATGATAAATTCGTTTCTTCTTCAACCCCAGGAAAATCTAAATCTACAAAGGTATTTTTACTCCTGATTTGCTAGTACTAACACCGGTCTAGCTGGTTGTTTGAATAGGATCATACTTGAAGAGATGAAGGTACTAATTAAATATCAGTGGTACGTTCTAATTCAATGAAATGGCATGGCAAGAGTCAACCTTTTCCGCGGTCATTCTATTTGCCCACAATTTACATGCACCTCCAATACTGGAATGCCAATCAAGACAAAGAAGACAGTACACAAACCTCGCTCAGTCCCTACCTCCGTTGCGTGAGCATCATCATTGTACTGGCAGCTTTATACTTCAGGGTTTTAGTTGGTTGTTTCAACCTTATCATTATAAAAAAATCACTTCCTCCTCACTGCATTTCTCTAAACGTTGTGTGCACACCCTCGTATCTGTACATTTGCACTCTTCACACCTATTAACTATAGGTACTCCATAATTATGGATCTCTCTACTGCTTTCCTGAAGGGCATCTGAACCCTACTAACACGTTTCTTTGACTTGAAGGATTCCTATTTCCATTTACCTAAACTCTCATTCTTGAAACATGATAAAACTTAAAGCTTGCTTAAAGTCAGTCTGTACTTTATAACTGCAGACTGTTAGTTAAGTTTCTTAAAATCATGTTTGCCATCATATGACCTATTTTTAAATAACTGTCAGTACAGTGTCATTATGTACATTCACATTATTCTGCAACAATTACCAATATATAACTCCAGGATTTTTCATAATCTAAAATGGAAACTTTGTACCCATAATTGTAGCAGTGGAAAGGTCACCTAGGCAGAAAATCAACAAAGAGTGTCTGTTTCTCCCTGTCCCTGGGATCTGGCAACCCCCATTCTGCTATTCTGGCTCTATACAATTGACTATCATAGGATATTTAGATTAGTGGAATTACACAGAATTAGAAAGAAACAATTACACTTGTTTCACTTAATGACATGTCATCAACATTTATTTTGTACCTTGTGTCAGAATTTTCTTTCATTCTAAGGTGAAAAAAAAAAAATATATATATATATAATTTTCTTTCTTAACTCAATCCATCTATAGACTTTAAGGCTTCTATCATAACTTTATAGCAAATTTAAAGATAATTTTAATGGGTTTTTTTATTTTTTTTTAATTTTTATAATGTGAATGGCTATAGCTTAATAATACAACATTTTGAGCTTGTTTTATCCCCTTTACATACATTCAAGAGAGATTCAGTTAGAAAACCATTACAAATATTAACATTATTATTACATTTAGCAAATACTTTTTCTTATGATACTTTTTCTTGTGAAGTTTATAATTTTTGGTTTCTTTTTAATTTCAAATTAGTAGTGCTTAACTTTTTTTTAAAGATTTTTAATTATTTGACAGAGAGAGGCACAGTGAGAGAGGAAGCACAAGCAAGGGGAGAGGAAGAGGAAGAAGCAGGCTTCCTGCTGAGCAGGGAGCTGGATGCTGGGCTTGATCCCAGGACCCTGGGATCATGACCTAAGTGGAAAGCAGATGCTTAACAACTGAGCCACCCAGGTGCCCCAGTAGTGTTTTACTTTTGAATGGAGGTATGTTATGTATCTATGCATTATTTTAAAGTGAAATATGTGTATAAAATGTTATCATCATGAATCTAATTGTCTACTCAACATGCTATTTGCTTATAGTATTTAATAGTAAAATCAGCTAAAGGTATCAGTTAAATAAAATCAGTGATAGGAAATTGTATTTTTCCAAGAAATAATAACATTAACTATTTCTTGTATTAAAATTCTTGACTATTATGTCAATATTATACAAGAGACACGCTGATAATATTCATAGTGTATTTTTCTGATCCTTATTGACCAAAATTAAACTAAAGGCTATATGTATTTTTCCCTTAGAATATTAGCATGATCAATCTGTTCTGTTAAAAATAACAAAATAATACCAAAATAATTTATGTGACTGAACTGACAATTTACTGCATGGATTTTACCTCATGTTTTCATCAGCTAGTATACAACTTACTTATTCACATTGTGGGATAGATTTTAAAAAATACATTTATTTATAAAACTACATAGAGAAAATAATGTGAATTTGGATTTTGTGGAGTTCAGACTGATAAACAAACTACTAAATATTAAAGATGACTATGACTTACTCATATAGATAAAAATGATGACTTCCACAAGCTGGAAATGTATCCTCTCTGAGCTCGGTCATCCTAATGCATCTCTTTGGAGGAGGAAGGATCTTATAGTCTGGCAGCATCAATCTCACTCATATCATTTTCTAGAGTGCCCTGCTAAGGGGTGTGGCCTATTGACATCTTTTGCTAAAAATAGTATCTTATTAGTCTAGCAGACCTGCATAAGTCTGAATCTTTGGATGAGAAAAAGATTCCAATTTCAAGGATTTTAAAGATTCCCAGATTGCTACATTCTTTGAGAAAGTTATGATTCATCAATTTAAAAGAAGAGAAGTGCATAGGTGGTGCAATCAGTTAAGCCTCGGACTCCTGGTTGTGGCTCAGTTCAAGATTTCAGGGTCATTGGATCAGCACCTGCCTCATGTTCCACACTCAGTGAAGAGTCTTCTAGAGATTCTCTCTCCCTCTCCCTTTGTCCCTGCCCCTGCTCACTCTGTCTCTCTCACTCTAAAATGAATAAATAAATCTTTAAAAAAATTAAATAAGTGATAACCATCTATAAGCAAAAGAAAATGTGAATAATGTCCATGAAAAGGAATGACTTAAAAATACATGATAGAGTGAATTAAAGTGATACTTGCACTACTTGTGAAAACTTTGATGGGTGAGATTCCAGAGTGCAATGTTGGCAGATTAACTTTTGTCAAAGACTGTAGTTCAAATAAAGAAGCTCATGATAGGATTTAGCTACTTTTTTCTAATTAAACATAATTTCATTGCTGAATTATGAGTTTGTTAGCTTGTATCTTTATGATTTCACTTTTTTATGTTCCCCAGTAAATTATAAAAATCTATCTTCATAGCAACAAGAGCCAGAATGCATTGCATCAAGCACTTTGCAGTTGGATTCCATAAGGATTGATTTAAATTAATTTGTTTTTGTTTGTACTATATATTTTAAGTTTCCGAGCAAACCTTTTTACTTGGCTACATTTTTACCATGCAATACACCTTGGCTTGCCAAAGAATATATATTTAATAGGTGATGGATTAAGGAGTGCACTTGTGATGAGCACCGGGTGTTGTATGGAAGTGTTGAATCATGATATTGTATACCTGAAACTACTATTACACTGTATGTTAGCTAACTGGAATTTAATAACCACTTTTAGAAAGAACATATGTAAGGATTGCATCCATAACTATAAAATTAAACAAAAAATCTTATGGGATAGTTGATCTAAAATGCTGCCTCTGTACAAAAGTGAGATAATATAATTTCTTAATCCATCTGAGCTATAAGAAGTGTCATTTGTTTCTTAAGAATGAAACACATTGTAGATTTCAGTTAAACTTCTGCCTTTGGATATTAAATCTTATCAAAATGACAAATACAGCGTTGATTTACAAAATTATAGACCACCAGAGTGAAAACTACATTAAGTAAAGCTATATTATTTTCGGGGGGAAAAAAAAACTACAGCTGAGTCTGAGAAGTACATTACAGACAGGTAGTATATCAAGCTTCAAGTAAGACTTTCTGGAAGAGTCGAAAAATAATTTTCAGTAAATATTCATATTGTTCTGTTTTGAAATCTACTGCGCCTCAGACCAAAAGGCTGTCAAACAATGCTCTAGTAAAACGGTGCCACTGACTGATGTGGCAAATAGACTTTCTGCTATGTAGATCAAATACTATGCAGATTCCCAGGGGACAGAAAAATGAGGAACGGATAAGCTTCATGTCAGAGGAGGAAAGGCACATAACAATCAGAACTCCATAAGAAAATTACAATGAAATTATGATGAATCTGGGCACCTAAATTGAGATTAATCTAGAACTATATATGAGTGTGTGAGCATAATTGTGGGAAACCATAAGAAGTTGTAACAGACCTCCATTTTAGCAAGAGCAAGTTTGCCACCATTCTCTCCTGCAAGCATGTAGGGATGGAGTAGATTACATACTCCATCTAAACAGGCTGTTTGGAAAACACCTTACAACAGGTGCTTTGACCCAGACAAACAAAAGATACAGAAAGCCACAAACCAAAAGGAAGGAAGCAAAAGATAGAAATATCAGGTTTTTTTTTAAACCAACCCACAGGCTCACTTACAAGAATGATAATCACATGTGGGAAGTTTACTGGGGTAGTATTCTAAGGATCAACGCCCATGCAATAAAGGAGGCAGAACTGGGCACAGGGAGATGTTGAACTGGGAGGCAGACCCAAGCACATTCTCAGCTACCTTGGGTGGAATTCTGAGATGGTCCTTCCATGTGTTCCTCCTGTAATAGGGACCCACGGAAGTGCTCATCGAATGGAGCCTGCAACCAGGAAGGGATCATGGCCTCACGTTAAGCAAATTTACTCAACCAAGATCAATGCTTGCACTCCTGATACCTGAAACAACAGATACTTCAGTCCTGTAACGATAAGGAGAATATAGGAGCACACAATCATGGAAGGTACACTCTATGAGCTACACTCCTTCAGAAGTCAGAGTGAAGGGGACTCTTGGATATCATCATGCAGGTTGGCTTCCTGTAGCATAGTATGTGTGGCACACGTGATGGAGTGCACAGGAAGCATCTAGCAAGAATGAGCAGATCATTAAGAATAAAGATACAAAGAAGTTTGGCATTTGCCCACATGGAACATGCTGGCATGAGGAGCCCAAAACATCTGCTGGCAGGTCTAGTTTTTGGTTTTAGACCAAATATTAATATGTCTCTGATGAAAGCATCATTCCTGAACTGGGAACTGGAACTCTATCCAAAAAGCAAAGGTCAATGTGATGGATGGTACATATTTCCCATATGGTTCATGTGTAGAGAAGGGTACTCCATTATAGAAGAGTGTCCCCTGTCTCAGCTCAGATTCTGAAACCAGCAGCTCTCAAAAGTTCTCAAGATTTTGATTTCCCTAGTGTGTCCTTGCTCTGAGGTATGGATTCAACTCTTTTCCTCCAAATTACTCTGATCTGCATTCTAAACCCAAAGGTGATGGCCTTAGGAATTAGGTCTTTAGAGAGGTCATTGTGCTATTTATTTATTTATTTATTTATTTATTTATTTATTTATTATGTTTCTTCATTTATTTTTAATGAATTACTTTTTATTTTGAGTATAATTGACAAAGTGCTATACTAGTTTCGGGTGTACAACTTAGTGATTTCGCTAGTTTTTACATTATGCTATGTTCACAAGTGTAGCTACTGTCATTCCCATTACAATCCTAGGAAAATATCACTGAGTGCATTTCTTATGCTGTGCTTTTTATTCTGCGATGTCTTCATTCAATGTTTGCAAGCCTGTATCTCACTCTTCTTAACTCACTTTGCCCAACACTTACCCAGTTTCCACCTGGCAACCATCAGTGTCTTCTCTGCATTTACGTCTTATACTGGATTTATTTTTATTTATTTTTTCTAGATTCCACTTATCAGTGGGATAATGTATTTGTGTTTCTCAGTCTGATTCATTTCATATAGCATAAAACCTTCTATAAACATCCATGTTATCTCAAGTGGCATGATCTCATCCTTGTTATGTCTGAGTAATATTTCAGTGTGTGTGTGTGTGTGTGTGTTTGTGTGTGTGTGTGTGTGTATGCGTGTTGTGTGTTCCACATCCTCTTTAGTATTTTGTCTATTGATCAACCCTTAGGCTGCATTCACATCTTGGCAGTTGTAATAATGTTGCAATAAGCATCATGTTTTGTATGTCTTTTCAAATCAATGTTTGCATTTATTCTGGGCCATTCCCCATAGTGCAATTGTTGGATCAATGTTATTTCTATTATTATTTTTTTTGAGGAATCTCCATTGGGTTCTTCAATGCCTGCCCCAGTTTGCATTACCACCAACAGGGTGTAAGATTTCCTTTTTCTCCATTGCCTTGCCAACATTAACTATTTTTTTGTCTTTTTGATTCCAGCCATCCTGAGAAGTGTGACATCTGTTTTGGTTTCATTTCCACATCCCTGAAATGAACAATGTTGAGCATGTTTTCTTCTATCTGTTGGCCATGTATATGACCTGTATGTCCTCCTAGCGAGGGAAAAAAAAGTCGGTTTAGGTTCTCTGCCCATTTTTAATCAGGTTATTTGTTGTTTTGGTGTAGAGTTGTATGAATATGAATTTTTTACACTTTTCAATATTAACCCCTTAATGCATATATCATTCGGAAAAAGGTTCTTGCATTCATAACTTCTTTTTTTGTCTGTTTTGTTTTGTTGCTGTTTTTCTTCACTGTCCCAAAATGATTATTTTCCTAAACTGATTTAAAAAAAATACTACTGATGTTATCTTCTAGGAGTTTTATTGTTGCATGTCTCACATTTAAGCCTTTAATCCATTTTGATTTCAGTTCTGTGTATTGTGTTAGACATTTTTTTTCCAGTTTCATTCTTTCCAGTGTAACTGGAAGCACCATTTATTGAAGAGACCGTCTTTTCCCCAGTCTATAATCTTCCCTCCTATGTCATAGATTAACTGAACCATATAAGCAGGTTTATTGTTAGGCTCTCTGTTCTGGTCCATTGATTTATGCGTCTTTGTATACTAGGAGAACACTCTTATTTACTGCAGCTTTGTAGTATATCTTGAAACCTGGGATGGTGGTATATCCAGATTTGTTCTTCTTTCTCATAATTGTCTTTTGTGATTGCAATAAACTTTTTCAAACTATTTGTTATTTTCTGTGAAAAATGCTATTGGTGTTTTCATTGGGATTACATTAAGTCTGTAGATTGCATTGGGTAGTATAGATATTTTAACAAAAATGCATAAGGAGGTAATATCATTTCATTGTTTATGTCTTCTTCAGTTTCTTTCACCAATATTGTATAGGTTTCAGAATATAGGTCTTTTACCACCTTGTTAAACTTATCCCTAGGTATTTCATTCTTTTGGGGCAATTGTAAATGGATTTTAATTTTTTTCTCTTTCTGCTATTTCATTATTAGTGTACAGAGCATGATTACTGTGTATTAATTTTTGTATCCTGCAACCTGAATGAATTCATTTTTACTTCTAATAATGATTTGTTCAATTTTCTATTGTTTTCTATGTATAGTATTCTATTGTCTGCCACTGATGGCAGTTTAACTCCTTCCTTACTGATCTGGATAACTTCTGTTTCTTTTTCTTGTCTGATTGCTGTGACTAAGACATCCAGTACTATGTTGGCAAGGAATGTCATAGTGGATATGCTTGTCTTGTTCCAGTTGAAAAACATTGTGGGTTATCACAACTGAGTAGGATATTAGCTGTTTTGTCATTGTTGTCATTGTTTCCTTGTTCAATTTTATATATGGTCCTTGTTATGTTGTGGTATGTTCCCTCTAAACTCACTTTGTTTAGTTTTTCTTATGAATGGATGCTTTTATTATGAAAGAATTTTGTTACATGCTTTTTTTCTGCACATACTGAGAGGATCATAGGGTTTTTACCCTTTGTTTTGTTGATTTGATATCTCATGTTGATTGATTTGCAAATATCGAACAATATTATCCCTGGTTTAAATTCCACTTGATCCTGGTGAGGGATCCTTTTTACACATTGTTAAATGTGAATTCTTAATGTTTTCTTGGGGACTTTTGCAATGGTGTTCGTCAGTAATATTAGCCTATTGTTTTCTTTTATTTTTTAATAATATCTTTATCCCATCTTGGTATCAGGCCTGATAATGCTGGCCTGCTAGAATCAATTTGGAAGGTTTACTGCCTCTTCTATTTTTTGAAATAGTTAGAATGCATATTAACTCCTCTCTAAATATTTGTTAGAATTCACCTGTGAAGCTAATGATTCTTGGAATTTCATTTGTTGGGAGATTGTTTATTTTACTTTTTCATTGTTAATTTTTATTTTTGGGAATAGTTGATACACAACGTTACCTTAGTTTTGGGTATACACCATAGTAATTTAACAAGATTATACTTGTTATTCTCACCATGAGTATAGTTACCATTTGTCCCCATATATTGCTATTATAATATAAATAACTCTCCTCCTCATGTTGTGTCTTTTATTCCCATACTTAATTCATCCCATAGCTGAAGCCCATATCTCTTATTCCCCTTCATCCTTTTAGCCCAATTCCCTGCTCCACTCATCTTACAAATAGAAATACTATGTGATCCAATAATTCCACTATTGTCTATATACCCAAAGGAAAAAAAAATGTACTCCTGTATTTATTGCAGCATTTTTTACTATACCCATCATAGTTTTGATCAATATACTAATAGATAAGGAATATGTGTTTATCAGAGTCCATAGTCTCTCATGCTTCATTCCCCCTTCTGATTACCCCCCACTTTCTTTATCTCTTTCTTCTCCTGAGAACAAACTGCTGGCTTCAGAGGGGAGGGGGGTGGGTGAATGGGATAGGCTGGTGATGGATAGTAAGGAGGGCATGTATTGCATGATTCACTGGGTGTTATACACAACTAATGAATCATTGAACTTTACATAAAAAAACAGGGATGTACTATATGGTGACTAACATAATAAAAATATTTTTAAAAAATAAGGAATATGTGGTATATGTGTATATATATACTGGTCTTACTTGTTTGTATGTTTTGATTACTGATTCAATTTAATTACTGATAATTAATTCAATTTGTCTGTTTCTTCCATATTATTTTTGGAAGCTTGGAAGTTTTTAGGAATATTCATTTCTTTTAGATCGTCTAAGTTGTTTCCATAGGTTTATGCTCAATAGCCTCTTAGCTCTTTGTATTTCTGTGGTGGTAATTGTTATTTTCTCTCTTTAGTTTCTGATTCTATACATTTGTGTCCCCCCTTCTTTTATGACTCTGAGTAAAGATAATTTTGTTTATCTTTTCAAAGAACAAAGTTTTTATTTCTTTGGTCTTTTATATAATCTATTGCTGTTCTGATATTTATTTCCTTTCTTGTTTTCACTGTAGTTTTGTTTCCTGTTTTGTTTTCTTTTTCTAGTTCCTTTAGGTATAAGGTTATATTGTTTATTGCGATTATTCTTATTTCTTAAGGTAGCCCTGTATCACTAAATTTCCTTCTTAGACCTGGTTGTATTGTATCTCCACATTTTTGATCACCATGTTTTCATTTTCATATATCCTCATGTATTTTTTTTTCAGTTTTTTCTTTGGTTTCCTTATTGAGCCATTAGCTATAGGGTAACTTGCTGTTTGTCATTCACTTGTTTTTGTTTTTATTTCAGTTTTTTTTCCTTTTGATTGATTTCTACTTTTATACCTTTTTGGTAAAAAAAATGCATGACAAGATTTCAACCTTTTAAAATTTATTGTGGTTTGTTTTGTAGCCTATGTTGTTGTCTACCCTTGAGAGTATTTCATGTGCACTCGAGAAGGATGTACATTCTGTTGTTTTTGGAGGGAATGATCTGTATATATCTGTGAAGTTTATCTGGTGTATTGTGTCCTTCAATGACACTCTTTGTTGACTTTCTTTTTTTTATTATAATATTTATTTTGTTATATTAGTCACCACAAGGTACATCCCCAGTTTTTAATGTAATGTTCCATGATTCATTACTTGCATAAGACACCCAGTGCACCATGAAATATGTGCCCTCCTTAATACCCATCACTGGCCCATCCCAATCCCCCACTTCCCTCCCCTCTGAAGCCCTCAGTTTGTTTCCCAGAGTCTACAGTCTCTCATGGTTCATTCCCCTTCTATTTACCACGCCTTTGAATTTCTGCCTAGGTGATCTTTCCACTGCTACAATTTGGGTATTAAAGTCACCTACAATTATTTATAATTTATTATTGCATTACTATCAATTTATCCCTTTATGTCTGTTAATATTTGCTTTATGTATTGAGGTACTCCAATGTTGAGGTCACAGATATTTACAATTTTAAATTCTTATGGTTGGATGGAACACTTACCATTATGTAAAATCATTTTTGTCTGTTGTTAGTATTTTTTTCTTAAGTCTATTTTGTGTAATATATGTATTGCTAACATTTTTTTCATTTCTATTTACATGGTATATCATTTTCCATTCTTTCACTTTCCCTTCATATGATTCCTTGGATCTAAAATGTGTCTCTTGTACTTAGCATATAGATGGGCCTTGTTTGTTATCCATTCTGCCATCCTGTGTCTTTAGATTAGATAATACAGACAATTTACATTTAAAATAATTATTGATAGGTAGACACTTATGAAATTTGGGTGTTTTGCTTGTGTGTGCGTGTGGTGTTTTCTTTAGTTCCTCTATTCCTTTCTTCTTCTCTTGTTCTTTCTTTTCATTGACTTATTTATGGAGTGTCATATTTAGCTCACATTATCTGTATTTTTTATGCATCTATTGTAGGTTTTGGGTGCCTGTTTATCATGAGTTTCATATACAGTATTCTAAGTACATAGCAGTCCATATCATTTTGACAGTAATTTGAATTTGAACACATTCTAAAAGAACATATTTTACTCCTTCCATGTTTTATATTAATGTTGTCATGTTTCACATCTAAAAAGATGATAAAAACTCATCATTTTGTTATGTCTAAATGTGACCTTTTCTTGTCCATTTCAAGAAGTTCCTTTACCATTTCTTCTAAGGCGAGTTTTGTGGTGATGAACTCCTTTAAATTTTGTTTCAGAAACTATGTCTCTTTCAATTCTAAATGATATCCTTGAGGGGTAGATTATACTTGGCTAGAGGTATTGTTTTGTTTTGCTTTGCTTTTTCTTCCCTTCATCTGTTTGAATGTATCATGCCACTCTTTCCTGGCTTGCAAGTTTCCGTTGAAAAATTAGCTGATACCCTTATGGGATTTCCCTTGTACATGACTTTTTGCATTTCACTTGCTGCTTTTAAAATTCTCTCTTTGTCTTTAACTTTTGATATTTCAATTATTTTGTATTTTGGTGTGGAAATACTTGGATACATCATGTTTGGAATTCTCTGTGTTTTCTGAAAATGGGTGTCTATTTCCTTTTCCAAGTTAAGAAATTTTTCATCTCTTATTCTGTTAAATATCTTTTCTGTTCCTTTCATTTCCGTTATTCTGGGACCCACATAATGTGAATTTTGTTTTACCTAGTTGTCCAAAATCTCTTAACCTATCTTCATTGAAATAAAATTTTCTTTTTGTTGTTAAGCTTTTGAATAAAACCCTATTTTTTAGATTACTGATACATTTTTCTGCATCCTTAAACTGTGGTCAATTCCCTATAGTGTCTTTTTTAAAATGTCAGTTATTGTTTTTTGTTTGTTTGTTTGTTTTTTGGTTTTTTTAAAAAGATTTTATGTATTTATGTGACAGAAAGAGAGACAGCTAATGAAAGAGGGAACACAAGCAGGGGGAGTGGGAGAGGAAGAGGCAGGCTCCCAGCAGAGGAGCCTGATGTGGGGCTCGATCCCATAATGCCAGGATCACTCCCTGAGTCGAAGGCAGATGCTTAAAAACTGAGCCACCCAGGCACCCCTTTAATTTCTAAAATGTATTGTATACCCCAAATCTGATTCTTTCTTTTTTTATGTTGTCTACATCTTTTTTTTAAGTTCTTACTGAATTCTGTTCCTCTTATCTGTTTGGTGATAATTACTATTATTACTTCAAACTCTCAGGCATAGTGCTTACCTCTATTTAATTTAGCTATTTATCTGAGGTTTTGTCTTTTTCTTTCATTTGGAGAATATTGTACCATTTCTCCATTTTGCTTGGCTTTCTGTGTTTGTTTATGAATTTTGGAGAACATTTACTTCTATCTTGAAGAAGTGGTCTTATGTATGGTAATCGCCTGTGTAGACCAATATGCCTGGTGACTTTGGCTAGCTGACTGGAGTTTTACTGGTGTGGTTTGGTGGTCTTGTGGTACTAGTGCTGGAGTTGCTCTGGTCAGATGGTGAGAGCTGAAGTGGGCTTGGGCATGGGCAATCTCAGGGCTATTTGTGCAGAGGATGCTCTGGAAAGACAGCTGAACCTGAAATGGGTGCAAGACAGGGTCCCAAGTTTCTTCTCTGAGAAGTGGGTTCCAGGGCAGGCCAGGTAAAGCTGAGGTGGGTGGTGTTAGGGTGATCCTTGGGTTCTCTGCACAGAGAAGTCCCTGGGATGTTTGAAGTTGAACTGAGTCACAAGACATGAGCTCTTTGATTGTTCCATCCATGAGTCCATGCTTTACCCTCATGGGACAGCTAAACCTGAGGTGTGGCATGGACTTGGGCATCCTAGGTTTCTTCATACAGGGGGCATCCTGGCAAGACTGCTGTATCTGATGTGGGCATAGGCTTTGGCAATCTCAGGGTTCTCTGCACTGAAGGCATCCTGGGAGGACACTTAAAGGTGACATGGTGCAATCCAGTGTCTTGGAGTCCTCAGGGTGGGATTGAACTGACAGGGCATTTGGGATGAGGCTACCTTGGCCAGGATTCTTAAGGCTCTTTAAAGATGGGGTGCCCTGGTGGGATAATGAGCCATGGTGTTATATCGGCTTTACCTTTTATCAGATGTATGACTTGCAAATAGCTCCTCTGTTTCTGTAAGTTGCCTTTCAATTTGTTGAATATTCATTTTGCTGTGTAGATACCTTTTAGCCTGCTATGTTATTTCCTATTAATGCTTGCTTTATTGCTTGAGCTTTGTTGTGATAAGTGAAGACTGGTTTCGAAGACCAATGCCAAGAAAGAGGGCGTTCCAAGATGGCAGAGGAGCAGGAGACCTAAAGTTCGTCTGCTCCCAGGAATTCAGCTAGAGAGCTACCAAACCATTCTGAATACCTATGAAGCCACCTGGAGAGCGGAGAAAAGAGTAGCAGAAACTCTATGAAGATAAAAGCAACCACTTCCTGCAAGGAGGAGAAAAGATGGAGGAGGAGTAAAAGACCTTTTCTCAGCTGGTCCTGAGTCGAGCTGGATATCTACCAGACCATCCTGAAAACCCACAGAATCAGCCTGAGACACAGGAAGATACATCTGGATCTCTACAAACAAACATCTCCAGGGCTGAATATTGAGGTACAAAACAGGGAGCCATGAATCCACGCACAGATATTGGAAGATAAACAGAAGGGAGATGGCCGATGCACTCGGGCACAGGGAAGCAGTAGCCACTTGCACTGGGGAGAAGGCCAGACTTGAGGACCGGCACCTGTGAGAGAGCAGACTGAGACCCTAAGCCCAGGAATGCCTGTGACCGGACTGAAAACCAGAGCTCCGGAGCGCTCACAAACAGGACTAAAATCGGGAGCTCTGGAGCACATGCATGTACAAACTGAAAACCAAAGCTCCAGAGCATGAACCATACTGAAACAGGGAGCTCGGGAGCCCGCAAGGGAACAGGAGGTGGCTGGCAGTGTTAGAAGCACAAAGAACAAACACATGCCTGCCCTGGAAGTGAGGGATGGGACACAGGCTGTGGGGTGCACATCCGTGATGCTGCAGGGTTTTTAACAGCACCAACAGAAACAGAGTTAAAGTGGCCAATAGAGTTCAGTGGAGAGCAGACTGCTATGTCTTTGTTCTGAGACGGAGGCTAGGATACAGCCACTGCTGCTCTGACTCTCAGAAGAGGCACAGAAAACCGTCAGAGAAAGCTGCCAGAGAACAAAAGCCCTGAAATACTGGCTCACATTGTGCCCAACCCAAACAGGGTTGCCTGAATATCAGCTTGGCAGGCCCCTCCCCCAGAAGGCAGGCTGAAAAATCAAGAAGCCCATATCCCTAAGGTCCCTATAAAACAAGTGCACACTGCCTGGCCTGGTCAATAATTTGGGCTCTGGGCATCCCCGCAACCTCTCCTCATCAGAATGACAAGGAGGAGAAATCCCCCCCCCCAGCAAAGAAAAGATAATGAGTCTGTGGCCTCTGCCACAGAACTGATGGATATGGACATAACCAAATTATCAGAAATGGAGTTCAGAGTAAAAATGGTCAAGATGATGTGTAGGCTTGAAAAAATTATTAATGAAAATATTAATGAGAATATAGAATCTCTAAGGGCAGAAATGAGAGTGAGTCTGACAGAAATTAAAAATGCTATGAAACAAATGCAGTCTAAACTAGACACTCTGACAGCCAGGGTAAATGAGGCAGAAGAACGAAATGGCAAATTGGAGGATTGGTTAGTAGAAGAGAAAGCTAAAACAGAAACTTGACTCAAAAAAATCCAATCACAAGAATGTAGATTATGGGAGATTACTGACTCAATGAAATGTTCCAATGTCAGAATCATCAGCATCCCCAAGGGGGTGGAGAAAGAGAGAGGTCTAGAAGAGATATTTGAACAAATTGTAGCTGAGAACTCCCCTAACCTGGCAAAGGAAGCAAGCATTCGTGTCCAAAAAGCAGAGAGGACGCCTCCCAAGGTCAATGAGAACAGACCTACACCACATCACGTCACAGTGCAATTCACAAATATTAGATCCAAGGATATAGTATTGAAAGCGGCCGGGGGGAAGAAAATCCTTACGTACAAAGAGAAAAATATCAGAATAACGTTAGACCTGTCTACAGAGACCTGAGCAGGCTAAGATGCATTGGCAGGGTATTTTCAAAGATCTATCTGAGAAGAACATGCTGCCAAGGATGCTTTCTCCAGCATGGCTGTCCTTCAGAATGATGGAGAGATAAGGACTTTCCAGGATCGGCAAAAACTGAAGGAAATTGTAACCACCAAAACACCCCTACATGAGCTATTAAGGGGGGTTCAATAAAAGTTAAAAGGCCCCAAGAGTGTTACAGAACAGAAATTACAATCTATAGAAGCAAATACTTCACATGAAAGATGACATCATTAAAATCATATCCCTCAATAATCACTTTCAATGTGAATGGCCAAAATGCTCCCATAAAATGCCACAGGGTTGCAGATTGGATAAAAAGACATGATCCATCCATTTGCTGTCTACAAGAGACTCATTTTGAACCTAAAGATACATCCAGACTGAATGTGAAGGGATGGAAAACCACTTTTCATGCCAATGGACCTCAAAAGAAAGCTGGGGTAGCAATTCTTATATCAGACAGATTGGATTTTAAACTAAAGACTGTAGTTAGAGATACAGAAGGACACTATATTATTCTTAAAGGATATATCCAACAAGTGGATATGACAATTATAAATATCTATGCCCCCAAACGGGGAGCAGCAAGATACGCAAGCCAACTCTTAACCAGAATAAAGAGATATATAGATAAAAATATGTTAATAGTAGGGTACCTCAACACTCCACTATCAGCAATAGCTAGACCACCTAAGCAGAAAATCAACAAAGAAACAAGAGCTTGGAATGCCATAGAAGTAAATTATTTTTTTTAAGATTTTATTTATTTATTCTACAGAGATAGAGACAGCCAGGGAGAGAGGGAACACAAGCAGGGGGAGTGGGAAGAGGAAGAAGCAGGCTCATAGCAGAGGAGCCTGATGTGGGGCTCGATCCCATAACACCAGGATCACGCCCAGAGCCGAAGGCAGACACTAAACCACTGTGCCACCCAGGCTCCCCAGAAGTAAATTATTTCTTGATGAAATGATGGTGTACAGAGTAAACCCTAAAGACTCAATGAAAAACATGTTGGAAATAATCAATTATTTCAGTAAGTGTACAGGATAAAATAAAAATGTGAAATCAAGTATGGTCCTCAACACCAACTATGAAATATCTGTAAAATCATTAAAATAGTCAATGAAATAATAGAAAGCCCTATTTACAATATTTTCCAAAAATAATATGTGGCTTCCTCTCTTGTTGCCTTTGGTATAAAATCTAATTTGTCTTATATAACTATGGCTTCTTGGGCTTACTTTTGATGTCCATTAGCATGATAGATGGCTCTCCATCCCCTAGCTTTCTATCTGCAGGTGCCCTTAGGGTTAAAATGAGTCTCTTAATAGGCAGCATAAATATGGGTTTTGTATTTTTGTTGTTGTTGTTTTGTTTTGTTTTGTTTTAATTCAATCTTATGCCTTATGTTTTTGGAGCATTTAGTGCACTTACATTCAGAGTGATTATTGATAGAAATGAGTTTACCTGTCACTGTGTTACCTGTAAAGCTAATGTTTCTGGCGATGTGTTCTGTTGCTTTCTAGTATTTGTTGCTTTGGTAATTTCTCACTTGAAGAGTTCCCTTTAATGTTTCATTTGGTGCTGTGTTAACGATCAAAAATTCTTTTATTTAGCTTTTGTTTGTCTTAGAAACCCTTTATCTCTACTTCTATTGTGAATAACAGCTTTGATGAGTAAAGTTATTTTTTGTCTTTGTTTTTGGGGTTTTTATGCTGCATATTTTTCCCATTTAGTGTTCAATATATCATGGCACTACCTTGATATGCCTGTCAAGTTTCAGTGAATACATTTGCTGCTAACCTTATTTTTCTCCTCCAGTAGGTTAGGGATTTTTCCCCCTTGATTCTTTCAGGATTCTTTGCTTATTTCTGCATTTTTCAAATTTTATAATTTGTCTTGGTGTTGGCTGCTTTTATTGATTTTGATGAGAGTTATCTTTGCCTCCTGGATTGAGATGCCTGTTCCATTCCCCAGATTAGGGGAGTTCTCAGCTATAATTTCCTCAAATAAACCTTCTGTCCTTTTCTATCTCTCTTATCCCCCTGGAACTCTTGTAATATGAATGTTATCATGCTTTAAGGAGTCTTTCAGTTCTCTAAGTCTATGTTCATGATCTAATACTTTTCATTTCCTCTTTTTAGCTTCATTATTTTCCCTAGTTATATCTTCTATATCACTGATTCATTCCTCTGCTTCACTAATCCACATTATCATTGCATTCTGTCAGATTTGCATACCTGTTATAGCTCTTTTGCTTTTGTTTTTGTTTTTTTGTTTTGTTCTTGTTTTTTGTTTTTTTTTTTGTTGTTGTTGTTGTTTTGTTTTTGCCTTACCATTTTTTCTTTTACCTCTGCTAAGGGATTCTCTAGGGTCTTCCATGCTTTTTGCAAGCCCAGCTAATAATCTTATGATTGTTGTCTTAAATTCTGGTTCAGGCACTTAATGATATCTGATTTGATTAAATCCCTGGCCATGACTTCATGTTCTTTCTTTTGGGGTGAATTCCTCCACCTTGCCATTTTGTCTACATCACTGTGTGTGTGTGTGTGCATGAGTTTTAAGAAACAATGTTATATTTCTGCTCCTGAGAGTAATGGTTATATTAAAAAGGTGTTCTATACTATTTTATGCTTGGTGTCTAAGGAAATGTTTCAATCTGTGCACTCTGCTGTGGTGTTTTTTCTGTTCCTTCCTTTAGCTTAGTCCCCTGCAGTTTCTCCTTGCCTGCACTGGGGATGTGTTCACCATGTCCCCTGTGCGGAAAGTTTTAACTAGGCGTGTCTTTGTCTGCTTGTTAATAGAAACTAGGTCCTATTTCCCTTACAGCTGAAGCTTTGCAACACTCTATGATCAGTAGACTTAGTGCATGGTCCTCTGCAGCAGGGACTGCTGTGATGAGTCTCATATGGACCTGTCTTAGGGAGATGCACCTGCAGGACACAGGGGAGAAGAGCTTGGCATAAAAGCCTGCAATAACCATGGGGGTGTTGGTGGCACTTTGTTGATCACTGAAATTGTCAGTGCTGATTGATGGGGTGAAAATGGCATCACCTTTATCTCTCATCCCAGAGTGGGGAGTCCATGTCCGCTACTCTTCAGGAAGTCCATACAGAAGAGGGAAAATGCCCATCTTGTGTCCCTGACTTCCATTAGATTCTTGCTTAACCTTATCTGTGTCTGAAATACCTTCCAGTCAGGTGGCACAGTACTCTTGTGTTTTATCTCAGACACATGTTTGTGTTTCAAAACTCCCAATTTTAGGGAACTGGGACACCAGGGACCCATGCTGATCTCACCACAATATGACTGGCACTGGTTTGTATCAGAAATGCAGTCACCAGGCCACTCAGCTATTTGAAGTTAATGGTAAATTGCAATGAAAAAATGACACTAAAGTTTGCTGCCCTTGGCAAGTGCCTCAGTTCCTATGCTAGTGAACAAGGCAGCATGGTTTTGCCTACCAGCTATTTTGTCCCCAGAGAGGCAGTGCCACCACTGTCAAATGAATTCCAAGAAGGGAGACGCTTTCTTCCTGTGCAACCATGGGGATCCTCAGACCATGCTGCCTGCTCCTGATCACGCAAGAGCACACCTGAGCTCCAAAAACACAACCCTGGTGATAGTCTGGACTTCTAAAATTTCAGCAATGAGTTGTGCTTCTTGTAAAAACTTGTGGTAGTTAGCCCCTCTAGTTTTCCCAGTCAATGATTTGGAGGAAAACTTTGTGTGTGTGTGTGTGTGTGTGTGTGTGTGTGTGTGCATGCACTCGCAATCCCCTACTTGCAGTGCTCACTTTCTCTACCTGTCTCTCTCTTCCATCTCTCCTTGATCAGAGATCCCTCCCCTTAGCAGAACCTGAATTTCTTTGGTTCCCCAAATCAACTCTCCACAGCTTTTACCTTCCACAATGTGGCTGTTTTTCTCTGTCTAGATGTGTTATTGGTTCTTTGGTCTTCAGATCAATTTCCTTGGTGTTCAGAATAATTTGATATTTATCCAGGTGTTCCAAGGGACAAAGCAAGCTTAGGGTCCCTCTATTCCTCCAAGATCTTAAATCCTCCCCATTTATTGTCACTCTGATCTTTATTATTTCTATCCTTATGCTAACTCTGTGGTGTCTGTTCTTTTTCTACTTCCTTGAGATATAAAGTTAGATCATATGTTTGAGTTTTTCTTCTTTATAATGGAGTCATTTGCCATTATAAATTTCACTAAGAACTGCTTTTGCTGCATCCCTTAATTTGTGTTCTGTTTTTTTTTCCTGCATTTTTATTTGCTTTAAAAAATATTTAGGTTTGACTTTTGTTTGATTTCTTCATTGAATTATTAGTTGTTCAGGAGTGTGTTTTTTTCTTCCACATATTTGTGAATTTTTCATTTTTTTCCTCTTTTTATTGATTTTCAATTTAGTGACATTTTTATCAGAAAAGAATATACTTTATATGATTTCAATGTTGTTAAATTTGCTAGAACTTTTCTGTATCCTGTGATATTTCTATCTTAAATAATGATCTGTGTACACTCGAGAATAATGTGTATTTGCTGCTCTTGAATGAAATTTCTCTCTATGTCTTTTATGTCTATTTTCTCTAAAGCTTGATTCAAAACCAATGTTTCCTTTTCTTCCATTTTGTGAACTGTTGTTTAATGTGAGGTATAAAGTGGCCACTACTATCATATTGCTGACCATTATTTCTTTCATGTGTGTTAATATTCGACAATTGTATTTAGATGTTTCCCAAAAGAGTGTTCTAAGTGTTCAAAAACCTGCAACCTAATTAGAAACTATGTGAGGTGTATATTAGTTTATAACCTTGGTTGTGGTAAAAATTGCACTCTCTCTGTATATATCAAATCACCTGCCATACTCCATAAATGTGTGTAATTACTATTTGTCAATTATACATTAATAAAACAAATGTTTTTGAAAATGAAGAGGGTAGATTTTTAGGAAATAAATAATGGTAGGGTAAACACAAAAGAATATGAGAAAAAAAGAGGTGAATTATATGAAATGAATTCTTTTTTTTAAGATTTTATTTATTTATTTATTTGACAGAAAGACAGCCAGCAAGAGAGGCAAAACAGGCAGGGGGGAGTGGGAGAAGAAGAACCAGGCTCCCATTGGAGGAGCCTGATGTGGGGCTTGATCCCAGGACTCTGGGATTACGCCCTGAGCCAAAGGCAGATGCTTAATGACTGAGCCACCCAGGCGCCCCATGAAATGAATTCTTGAATATCCATTCTCCCTTTAAGTTTCTATTAATGTTGGAGGGAAAAATTCACTATTTTGGTTACTGTCACCTGTAGTCTGATAAATGATAAGTGCTTAATAATTAATGATCAACCTAAATAATCAAAATCAATAGATTATATTTATTAGTTATCTTAATAACTAATAATTGGGTGTTGTCATCTAATATATTGCATGGAACATGATAATATGGCATTGACATTTGTAATGAATTATAATTATTAATAAACTCATTGTAGGCCCAATAGTAAAAGCAAAATTAAAGAAATAGAAGTATGAACACATTGAGGGAATTGGATAAGCCATAATATATGGATAATTTCAGAGGAAAATATTAAACAAAAAACAGGAAATAATTATAATAAAGTAAAAATAATGAGCATAAGGAAAATTCTATAATCAAATATTTCCTGTAAATTTATATTTTATAGTAAAAAGAAACCATTTGTAGACACACAGCAAATATCAGAGTAGATGATTAATAATTTTACTGCGTGAAAAAACCCCTAACTTCACCTAATAAATTATACTCAAAACATAATCGTATCAAGAATTTCTTCTTAAATTCTATTTTAGAATTTTATTATTTATTTATTTATTTATTTCATTATTTTCTATTTTTGGAAATCTAAGCAAGGATTGCTTTAGGAAATAATTTTAAAGTTTATAAAAACCATTTGCTTATAATACTCATTGCTATATCAATGATAATTTTGAATACATGTAAATCTTTAAAAGAGAAAATTATATTTGTTTTTTAATGTTCTATTTAAATTTCAGTTAGTAAACATGTAGTGTAATATTATTCAAGTGTACAATATAGTGATTCAATGTTGACAACTCCCAGTGCTCATTACAATAAGTACACTATTTACATAATAAAAATATAATAATAATAATTAATAATAATAAAATAAAATACCTTTTCCCCTAAATATTAAATAGTTAATATTTCCTTTTTTCAGAGATCTATATATTTCAAAAACTGAGCTAATATAATTATCCATAGGAATAAATAGCCTATTTTATGTATTATATTATTAAACAAGTACCCACTTATGACATTTTTGCTTTCAAGATACATGTGATTTAAAGAAAGCAAATGACCAATTTATATTTTGTCTTTAGTTATGGGACTAAATACTTTCTTTATCTGATATTTATCATATCTAGTTTCTATAGATAAATATATATGAGTATATTAACATACATAGATACATTTATTCCATTTTAATGAAAATGTTTTATTGTTTGGGTTCACATTTTAAAGACATCACATTCAGAGAGAGGGGCAAGATGGTGGAGGTGTAAGGGACTCCATTTCAACTGATCCCCTGAATTTAGCTGGAAATCTACCAAGCCAGTCTGAACACCCTTGAAATAAGCCTGAGATGTAAGATTACACATGTGGATATCTACAGGGACAGAGGATCATCAGTCAAGAGGTACAAAGGATAGAGTTATGATTGCTTGGACAGATATCCGATGATAGACAGAAGGGAGAGGGAACCACCCGAAGCTAGCCCCTGGAAAGTAATGTAATACTCCAGTGAAAAAGCCACCTGCACCTGGGGACCAGTGACAGCCTGCATAGCAGAGGCAGCAGGTCAGGAAATGCCTGATAACAGTGCTCAAAAAGAACCCAGGAGCTTAAGGGGCAAAGGCCAGGACCAGGGCAGCTACCACAGCTGCCGCAACCATCACCAGCACCCGCCCAGACCCTGATCTCTCTCAGCTTTGGAGGCATAGGGGCCTAGACAAGCGAGGTCCTGAGTCAACCCCTGAAAGGATTGCTGGGGGCGTGCACCACCTGTGCGAGGCTGAGATTTTTAACGGTGTCGACAGAGGAGAGACTGTGTGCTATAGGTTTCAGAGAAGAGCAGACTATGGCTTCACTTCTCAGAGGCAGAGGGCCAGGAGTAGACATTTTCCTTGGCTCTGACCCTCAGAAAAGGCTCGAAAAGCCACCAGAGAACAAAAGCCTAAAAAAGTGGTTTCCATGGAGACCAGCCCCTTAATAGGGGGCAGGGCAACACCGCCCAAGCAGGTTTGACTGAAAAAAAAAAAAAAATGAGACAGGCCCCTCCACCAGAAGACAAGCCTGAAGAACAAGAGGACAAAAACCTGAAGGTCCCAATAAAACTGCAAAACCCCAACTCCAGGGGAAAATAGTATATTGAACTCCTGGTGTTGCATCACAGCCTGTGTATTTCTTAGACACACCTTTTTTATTTTTTAGTTATTTCTCATGTTTCTTCTCTCTTTCTTTTTCCCTACATACCTATCATTTCAACTAGACATTTAATACAGCATATTCCATAGTAACTTTTTAACTTGTACTTTTTCACACCTCTGTGTATGTGTATATATATATATATATATGGAGAGAGAGAGAGAGAGAGAGAGAGAGAGAGAGAGAGAGAGAGTCATGTTTTCCCTATTCAACACTACCTTTATATATATATATATACCATTTTTAATTTCCCTGTAACTCTGGGAAGCAGTGTTCTATAACAAAGGGAACAAAATATACCCAGGAAGAACTGAAACACCCTACCTCACACACATTGAGAGATTATAGCCTCCCAATCCCCTCACCTCCCCCTTCTGTTAACTTTATAAATCTTATTCTTGGGGTTCATTTTGACTGGTGTTTTTTGGATGGTGGCTTCCAATCGTTCTGAACTTCCCAGGGGTGCACCTTGCCTGCATTGTGGTTGATATTTTTGACTTTTTTGACTCTGTATACTCCCTCAACCACCCCTCAATATAATGACTAGGAGGAGGAATGCCCAACAACAACAAAAGAACCTGAGATGATGGCTTCTCCTGCAGACCTAATGGATATGGATATAAGCAAGATATCAGAAATAGACTTCAGGGTAACAATTATGAAGACAATAGCTAGACTTGAAAAAACTATTAATGGCAACATAGAATCCCTAAGGGCAGAAATAAGAGCTAATCAGACCGAACTAAAAAATGCTATGAATTGGGTGCAGTCTAAACTAGATAATCTAACAGCTAAGGTAAATGAGGCAGAAGAATGAATTTGTGATCTAGAAGATAAACTGATAGAAAGGAAGAATTGGGAGGAGGCCTGGAACAAACAACTTAAAATCCATGAAAACAGACTTAGAGAAACCAATGGTGCAATGAAATGTTCTAATGTCTGAATCATTGGGATCCCTGAGAGGGTGGAGAGAGGAATAGGACTAGAAGATATATTTGAGCAAATCGTGGCTGAGAACTTCTCTAATCTGGGGAATGAAACAAGGGTTCATGTCCTAGAGGCAGAGAGGACCCCTCCCAAGATCAAGGAGAACAGACCAATGTTGTAGCATGTAATAGTAAAACTTGCAAATCTTAGAACCAAGGAAGCCATTTAAGGGCAGTAGAAGGAAGAGATTCCTTGCATACAGAGGGAGGAACATCAGAATGTCAGACCTGTCCACAGAGACTTGGCATGCCAGAAAGGGCTGGCAAGATATATTTAGGGTAAAAATGAGAAAAACATGCAGTCAAGAATTCTTTATCTGGCAAGACTGTCATTCATAATGGATGGAGAAATGGGAAACTTCCAGGACCAGCAGAAACTGAAAGAATATGTGAACACCAAGCCAGCCCTGCAAGAAATACTAACAGAATTCTATAAAAGAAGAAAGACCCCAAGAGTAATAGGGAGCAGAAATTTACAGAGACAATCTATAGAAACAGGGACTTTACAGACTATAGGATGGCAATAAGTACATATCTTTCAGTAGTAACTCTCAAGATGAATGGTCTAAATGCTCCCATGAAATGGCACAGGGTTGCAGATTGAGTACAAAGACAGGGCCCATCCATATGCTGCCTATGAGAGACTCAGTTTGAGCCTAAAGACACCTCAGACTGAAAGTGGGTTTATGGAGAAACATTTTTGATGCAAATGGACCTCAAAAGAAAGCTGGGATAGCAATTCTCATAGCAGACAAATTAGAATTTAAACCAAAGACTATAATAACAGAGCCATAGGGACACTATATCATTCTGAAAGGGAATATCCAACAAGAAAATCTAACAATTGTAAATATCTGCACTCCCAATATGTTAGCAGCCAACTGCATAAACCAGCTGTTAACCAAAATAAAGTTCAGATCGACAATAATACATCAATAGTAGGAGATTTAACATTCCAGTCTCAGCACTGGGCAGATCATCTGAACAGAAGATCAACAAAGAAACAAGAGCTTTGAATGACACATTGGGCCAGATGGACTTTGTAGATATATTCAGAACATTCCACCCTAAAACAAGAGAATATTCATTCTTCTTGATTGCACATGGAACTTTCTCCAAAACAGACCACATACTGGGTCACAAATCGGGTCTCAGCCAATACCAAAAGAATAAGATTTTCCCCTGCATGATATCAGACCATGAGGCCTTGAAACAAGAACTCAATCACAAGAAAAAATTTGGAAGGAATTCAAACATTTGGAAGTTAAAGAGTATCTTGATAAAGAATGAATGGGTTAACCAGGAAATTAATTAAGAACTTAAACAATTCATGGAAACCAATGAGAATGAAAACACGTCGGTCCAAAACCTATGGGATACTGCAAAGGTGGTCATAAGGGGAAAATACCTTGCTATCCAAGCCTCTCTCGAAAAGTTAGAAAAATTCCAAATGCACATGCTAACCCTACACCTAAAGGAGGTGTTGAAAGAACAACAAATAAAACAAAAACCAAGCATGGGAAAATAAATAATAAAGATTAGAGCAGAGATCAATGAAATAGAAACTGGAAAACAACAGAACAGGTCAAGGAAACTAGAAGCTGGTTTTTTGAAAGAATAAATAAGATCAAGTAACCACTGGCCAAACATCCAAAAGAAGAGCGAAAGGACCCAAATTAATAAAATCATGAATGAAAGGAGAGAGATCATGTCTAACACCAAGGAGACAGAAACAATTATTAGAAATTATTACCAGGAACTATGCCAACAAATTAAGTAACCAGGAAGAAATTAGTGCCTTCCTGGAAAATTAAAACTACAAAGACTGAAAGAGGAAGAAGTAGACAATCTGAATATACCAACTACCAGTAACGAAACTGAAACAGTAATAAAAAATGCCCCCCCAAAAAACAAAAGTCCAGGGCCAGGTGGATCCCCAGGGAAATTCTACCAAACATTTAAAGAAGATATAATACCTATTCTACTGAAACTGTTCCAAAAAAAAAAAATAGAAACAGAAGGAAAACTTCCAAACTCCTTCTCTGAGGCCAGCATTACCCTGATCCCAAAACCAGGCAAAGACCCCCTCAAAGAAAGAGAATTACAGAACAATATACCTGATGGACATGGATGCCCAAATACTCAACAAGATCCTAACTCATAGGCTCCAACAGTACATTAAAAGGATTACTCACCACAACCAAGTGGGTTTTATGCCTGGGATGCAAGGTGGTTCAACCTTGCAAATCAATCAACATGGTAGAGCACATCAAAAAAAGAAAAGACAAGAATCGTATGATCCTCTCAATGGATGCAGAAAAAGCATTTGACAAAATACTACATCCATTACTGTTTAAAACTCTTCAGAGTATAGGGTTAGGAGGAACATTCATCCATTTCATAGAAACCATCTGTGAAAATCCCACAGCTAATATCATTCTTAATGGGGAAAAACTGAGAGTTTTCCCTTAGATCAGGAAAACAAAGGGATGCCCACTCTCACCACTATTGTTCAACATAGTACTAGAAGTCCTAGCAACAGCAATCAGACAACAAAAAGAAATAAAAGGCATCCAAATTGGCAAAGAAGAGTTCAAACTCTCCCTCTTCGCAGATCACATGAAACTTTATGTAGAAAACCTAAAAGACTCCACTTCTAAATTACTAGAACTCAACAGCAATTCAGCAACATGGCAGGATAAAAAATCAACACACAGAAACCAGTTGCTTTTATATACACTAATAAGTTTCTGTAGAAAGATAATTTAAGGAATCTCTTTCATTTGCAATAGCAATAAAAGCCACAAGATACCAGGAATAAACCTAACTAAAGAGAGAAAGGATATATACTCAAGAAACTACAGAAGAACTATGAAAGAAATTGAGCAAGACACAAAAAGATGGAAAAACTTTCCAGGCTCATGGATTGGAAGAATAAATATTATTAAAATGTCTATCCTGCCCAGAGCAATCTACACTTTCAATGCCATCCCTATTAAAATACCATTGGCATTTTTCAAAGAGCTAGAACAAAAAATCCTAAAATTTGTATGGAAACAGGAAAGTCCCCAAATTGTCAAGGGAATGATGAAAAACAAAAACAAATCTGGAAGCATCATGTTACAAGACTTCAAGCTACATTACAAAGCTGTGATCACCAAGGCAGCATGATACTAGCATGAAAACAGACACATAGACCAATGGAACAGAATAGAGACTCCGGAAATGGCCCCTCAAATCTATGATTCACTAATCTTTGGCAAAGCCGGAAAAAATATCCAATGGAAAAAAGGCAGTCTCTTCAATAAAGGGTGCTGGGTAAATTGGAGAGCTACATACAGAAGAATAAAACTGGACCATTCCCTTACACCATACACAAAGATAAACTCAAAATGGATGAAAGACCTCAATATGAGACATGAATCCATCAAAATCCTAGAGGAGAACATAGGAAGCAACCTCTTTGACATCAGCCACAGCAACTTCTTTCAAGGCACATCTCCAAGCAAAGTGAAAAAAAGCAAAAATTAACTTTTGGGACTTCATCAAAATAAAAAGCTTCTGCATTGCAAAGGAAACAGTCAACAAAACTAAAAGGCAATCCACAGAATGGGAGAAGATATTTGCAAATGACATTATGGATAAAGGGCTGATATCAAAGATCTTAAAGAACTTCTCAAACTCAACACCCAAAAAACTAATAACCCTGTCAAAAAATGGGCAGAAGACATGAACAGACACTTCCCCAAAAAAGACATACACATGGCTAACAGATGCATGAAAAAATGCTCACTAGCCATCAGGGAAATATAAATCAAAACCACATTGAGATACCACCTTAGATCAGTTAGAATGGCAAAAATTAACAAGACAGGACACAACAAATATTGGTGAGGATGTGGAGAAAGGGAGACCCTCTTATACTTTTGGTGGAAATGCAAGTTGGTACAGCCACACTATAAAACAGTGTGGGGGTTCCTTAAGATATTAAGAATAGAGCTACCCTGTGACCCAGCAATTGCACTACTTGGTATTTAGCCCAAATATACAGATGTAGTAAAAAGAAGAGGCACCCACACCCCAATGCTCATAGCAGCAATGTTCACAATAGCCAAGCTGTGGAAGGAGTCAAGATGCCTTTCAAAAGATGAATGGATAAAGAAGCTGTAGTACATGTGTACAATGAAATATTGCTCAGCCATCAGAAACGATGAATACCCACCATTTGCATCAACATGGCTGGTACTAGAGGGGATTATTCTAAGTGAAATAATTCAAGCAGAGGAAGATAATTATCATACAGTTTCACTTACATGTGAAACATAATTAATAGTATGGAGGACATTAGAAGAAGGAAGGGGATAATAAGGAGGGGATCAGAGTGGGAGATGAACCATGAGACTATGGACTCTGGTAAAAACAAAAAACAAACAAACAAACAAACAAACAAAAAACACGAGGTTTTCAGAGGGGAAGGGGATGGGCAGATGGGATAACAAGGTGAAGTGTATTAAGGAGGGCATGTATTGCACCGGGCACTGGGTGTTATATGCAAACAATGATTCATGGAACACTGCATCAAAAATTAATGATGTGCTGTATGGTGACTTACATAACACAAAAAAAATCACATTTTTCATTTTCTTATAGATATCCTGAGGATCTAGCAATATCCTTGTTTCACAGCATGTATATGAACAGGTTGAGCATGGGTATGAGGATTTTATAGAAGACAAAGACCACTTACCCTTGGTAAGAGGTGTGGTAGGTCCTTGGTAGAAGGTGTTTGGTAATGGAAGTCCCATATAATAGAGACACAACAGTCTTGTGAGAAGAGCAGCTAGTAAAAGTTTTCCTGAACCCCAGGCTCTATCATATGCTTAGTACAGTAAACAGTATGTTTTCACAGGAGTCCAGAATGACTGAAATGGGAAGAAGGAGAAAAATCACACCACTGACAAAATGCTTTTTCTATTTTGAAGTGTCAGTACAGAGAAGTTTTAATAGAGCTGGGATCTCATACACACACAAAAATGATGGGATTCTCTGGATGTATAGTGAGGGAAAGTCAGAGTATAAATGACATGGATCAAGTCATTGAGCAGTACACCCACCCAAGTCACAAGCACCAGAGGCATACAGACCACCAGACACATGAGGATGGGGTAATGTAGTGGGGTGTAGATGGCCACACAGTGGTCATAAACCATGACAACTAGTAATAATCACTCAGCTTCCACTAAGGTAATGGAGAGGAATAGCTGAATGCCACAACCAATGAAAAAAATGTGGTGGTTCCCAGACAGGAATCTCAGGACTTTGAACACAAACGTAGAGATATACAGGAGATACATAAGTTATAGCTGGCTGAGCAGAAAATACACAGAACTGTGGAGAACATGAGCATGAATGAGGATAATTATCATGGTGTTGCAAAACAGGGCAATAAGAACTGCCAGCATGGTGAATAGCAAGATGTTCCAGGGAGCCTGAGTGACTTGAAATAGGTACCAGAGAATAAAATCACTCCTTAATTCTGCTTGTTATGTCGTGCTGCTGTCTCGTTCCTAATTTATAGCTTTATAAAGTTTCAAGAGCATTATAGCATGGACTATCAATAATTATACCTAACTATATCATGCACCACATTCCAACATTTTAAGTCCATTTTCATTCCAGTTCTTCATATTTCAGTTGTGGTAAATAAATATATTTATCTTTCAAAAGATTTGGTTAAGGAGGGGCACCTGGGTTGGTAGAGTCCAACTCTTGATTTTGGCTTGGGTCATGATCTCAGGGTCATAATATTGAGCCCCAGTATGGGCTCCACCCTCAGTAGGTAGTCTTCTTGGGATTCTCTTTCTCTCCTTCTCTTGGCCCCTTCCCCTGCACACACACACACACATACACACACACACACGTGCGTGCACACACACACAAACACACACTGTCACTTTCTCTCTTTCTAAAATAAACCAATAATTCTTTCTTTTTCTTAAGTTATTAAGGGGATGCCTGGGTGAATCAGTCATTTAAGCATCTGACTTCAGCTCAGGTCATGATCCCATGTCCTGGGTTCTTGTCCCACATCAGGCTCCTTGTTCAACAGGGAGCCTGCTTCTCCCTCTGCCTGCCACTCTCTTGCTTGTGCTCTCTCTCACTCTGACAAATAAATAAATAAAATATTTTTTAAAAAAAGATATAAAGAAATGTTAAGGGACTATCCAAAATTGACCCCAGCCAAATCAAGGAAAGGGGTATACTTATTGCCTGAAAAATTTTGCTGTTAAATATGCAAAAAATAAAATTTCCCTGCAATCAAAAAATTGTTCATAGAAACAAATGATATTCAGGCTTAGAAGCATTCATTGTTAATTAATATCTGGATCCATTGTTTACCCACTTTATCGATAAATTGCACAGAGCAAGTATGGAAAAACTGAGGAGGGGGGAGTTAGAGTTATAATAAAGGCACACCTGTCATCAAAAAAATCTTTTGCATATCATCCAATTACCCTCACCATTCAAATACTTAAAAAATGAGTAGTATTAAGGAAGTGATATTTATTGATACATTTTAGCTTAATTTGTCCTTTTATTAATCTTATCAAATAAGTATACTCCTAGGAAGAATGGAAGTCTAGTTGCTTACATAAGTCATAATTCATATGATTACAAACTTATTCTCAAATAGTCTCTTACTTAAAATGAGACAATGAAGAATAAATAAATGTGAAAGTTGTGATCACAAAGACAGCATGGTACTGGCACAAAAACAGACACATAGACCAAGGGAACAGAATAGAGAACCCAGAAATGGACCCTTGGCTCTTTGGGCAACTAATATTCGATAAAGGAGGATAAAACATCCGGTGGAAAAAAGACAGTCTTTTCAATACATGGTGCTGGGAACATTGGACAGCTACATGCAAAAGAATGAAACTTGACCACTCTCTCACACCATACACAAAGATAAACTCTAAATGGATGAGACCTCAATGTGAGACAGGAATCCATCAAAATTCTAGAGGAGAACATAGGCAACAACTTCTATGACATCGGCCAGAGCAACCTTTTTCACGACACATCGCCAAAGGCAAGAGAAATAAAAGATAAAATGAACTTATGGGACTTTATCAGGATAAAGAGCTTCTGCACAGCCAAGGAAACAGTCAAAAAAACTAAGAGACAGCCCACGGAATGGGAGAATATATTTGCAAAGGACACCACAGATAAAGGACTGGTATCCAAGATCTACAAAGAACTTCTCAAACTCAATACACGAGAAACAAATAAACAAATCATAAAATGGGCAGAAGATATGAACAGACACTTTTCCAATGAAGACATACAAATGGCTAACAGACACATGAAAAAATGTTCAAAATCATTAGCCATCAGGGAAATTCAAATCAAAACCACACTGAGATACCACCTTACGCCAGTTAGAATGGCAAAGATAGACAAGGCAAGAAACAACAATTGTTGGAGAGGATGTGGAGAAAGGGGATCCCTCCTACATTGTTGGTGGGAATGCAAGTTGGTACAGCCACTCTGGAAAACAGTGTGGAGGTCCCTTAAAAAGTTAAAAATTGAACTACCCTATGACCCAGCCATTGCACTACTGGGTGTTTACCCCAAAGATACAGACGTAGTAAAGAGAAGGGCCATATGCACCCCAATGTTCATAGCTGCATTGTCCACAATAGCCAAATCATGGAAGGAGCCGAGATGCCCTTCAACAGATGACTGGATTAAGAAGCTGTGGTCCATATATACAATGGAATATTACTCAGCTATCAGAAAGAACGAATTCTCAACATTTGCTGCAACATGGACGGCACTGGAGGAGATAATGCTAAGTGAAATAAGTCAAGCAGAGAAAGACAATTATCATATGATTTCTCTCATCTATGGAACATAAGAACTAGGA
>NW_023250281.1:1226431-1279703 GCF_002007445.2 Ailuropoda melanoleuca
CGTTACCTTGGAATTAACTTAACCAGAGACGTAAAGGACCTATATCCTAGAAACTATAGATCACTTTTGAAAGATATTGAGGAAGACATAAAAAGATGGAAAAATATTCCATGCTCATGGATTGGAAGAATTAACATAGTTAAAATGTCCATGCTACCCAGAGCAATCTACACTTTCAATGCTATCCCGATCAAAATACCGAGGACATTTTTCAAAGAACTGGAACAAATAGTCCTTAAATTTGTATGGAACCAGAAAAGGCCCCGAATCTCCAAGGAACTGTTGAAAAGGAAAAACAAAGCTGGGGGCATCACAATGCCGGATTTCGAGCTGTACTACAAAGCTGTGATCACAAAGACAGCATGGTACTGGCACAAAAACAGACACATAGACCAAGGGAACAGAATAGAGAACCCAGAAATGGACCCTTGGCTCTTTGGGCAACTAATATTCGATAAAGGAGGATAAAACATCCGGTGGAAAAAAGACAGTCTCTTCAATAAATGGTGCTGGGAAAATTGGACAGCTACATGCAAAAGAATGAAACTTGACCACTCTCTCACACCATACACAAAGATAAACTCTAAATGGATGAAAGACCTTGATGTGAGACAGAAATCCATCAAAATCCTGAGAAAAGCAGAAGCAGCAACCTCTATGACATTGGCCACAGCAACATTTTCATGACACATCTCCAAAGGGAAGAGAAATAAAAGATAAAATGAACTTGTGGGACTTAGTCAAGATAAAAAGCTTCTGTACAGCCAAGGCAACAGTCAAAAAACTAAGAAGCAGCCCATAGAATGGGAGAAGATATTTGTAAATGACACTACAGATAAAAGACTGGTATCCAAGATGTACAAAGAACTTCTCAAACTCAATACACAAGAAACAAATAAACAAATCATAAAATGGGCAGAAGATATGAACGGACACTTTTCCATTGAAGACATACAAATGGCTAACAGACACATGAAAAATGTTCAAGATCATTAGCCATCAGGGAAATTCAAATCAAAACCACACTGAGATACCACCTTACACCAGTTAGAATGGCAAAAATTGACAAGGCAGGAAACAACAATTGTTGGAGAGGATGTGGAGAAAGGGGATCCCTCCTACATTGTTGGTGGGAATTCAAGTTGGTACAACCACTCTGGAAAACAGCATGGAGGTCCCTTAAAACGTTAAAAATGGAGATACCCTATGATCCAGCCATTGCACTACTGGGTATTTACCCCAAAGATACAGACGTAGTGAAGAGAAGGGCCATATGCACCACAATATTCATAGCAGCAATGTCCACAATAGCTAAATCATGGAAGGAGCCGAGATGCCCTTCAACAGATGACTGGATTAAGAAGCTGTGGTCCATATATACAATGGAATATTACTCAGCTATCAAAAAGAACAATTTCTCAACATTTGCTGCCACATGGACGGCACTGGAGGAGATAATGCTAAGTGAAATAAGTCAAACAGAGAAAGACAATTATCATCTGGTTTCTCTCATCTATGGAACATAAGAACTAGGAAGATCATTAGGAAAAGAATGGGATATAGAAAGGGAGGAGTAATCAGAAGGGGGAATGAAGCATGAGAGACTATGGCCTCTTTGAAACAAACTGAAGGATTCAGAGGGAGAGTGGTGGGGAATGGGATATGCTGGTGATGGGTAGTACGGGGGGCACGTATTGCATGGTGCACTGGGTGTTATACGTAACTAATGAATCATCGAACTTTACATCAAAAACCAGGGATGTACTGTATGGTGAATAATATAATATAATAAAAATATTATTATAAAAAATGTCACAAGAGAAATATAATTCTAATGTTTGAACTGAAATCTGAATCATCGTAATGCAATGGTAGCTCAAAAGTTACTAAGATTACTGTTTAAAAAAACACAAAGTATTTTGTTTGTTTTATTTTTCTTTGTTTTGCATTTCCCCTGCTTTTTCTTTTCTTGATTGGACTTGTTGAAAATATTAACTTAATTTAACTTCTAAAATAATATAGAATAGTATAAATTACACGTTTATAAAAGTGATTTGTGCATCAAAAATGCAATGGTTATGGGTGATGGACATTAAAGAGAGCACTTGCTGTGATGATCCTTGGGTGTTATATGTAGTGATGAATCATTTAATTATATTCCTAAAACCATATTACACTATATGTTAACTAACTGGGATTTAAATTTAAAAAACTTGAATAAAAAATACAATATAAGGATTGTAAAATGCTAGTATTTTTCTATTGACTTTCAAAGTTACTTTTCTCTTGGAGGAGAGGCATGTGGAAGAAAAACCATAAATTATCATGAAATGTAGTATTTTTCTCCCTTATGCATTCCCTTCAAGAGAAAAGTTACTTTGAAAGTCAATAGAAAAATATTAACATTTTAAGTGTCCCTGGGTAGTTCACGTCAACTAAGCATCTGCCCTCACCTCAGGTCATGATCCCAGGGTTCTGGGATCAAGCCCCACAATTGGGCCCCCTGCTCAGCAGGGAGTCTGCTCCTCTCCTCTCTCTGTGTGCTCTCTCTCTCTCCCTTCCTCCACTTATCTCTTTCGTTCTCTATCTCTCTCTCAAATAAATAGAATCTCTTAAAATATCTTCATTTTGTAATCATTAAATAAAATAAGTAGCTCCTGTAGGTATAGGTAGATAGCTGTAATAGCTTTTTTTAGCACCTTGCTTTGGAACACTTTACAGAATTCACAACACCCTGGGATGTATAGTGGCAGAAATAGAAGTTTTGTATTTATCTGTCACTGCACAGTTCATAGAAGAGAAACTTAAATAGATATCAGCTGTCAACTCTGGTTGAATGAGGTATTGAATGTACTGGAGGATCTATAGATAGATTCCATATAGTTCCTGGACTGATTCAGCTAGATTTGAATATCATCATATGTAAGATAGCACATGGAGTCTTAGAAAACTAAAATAAGTTTTCTAGTATTGAATATACCAGAGTGAAAGTATCTTTTATAAATCTTCTACTACCCCACACTAACTCTCACTTAAAATCCACCTGGTTTTCTCAACCCTTTAACTCATTAGGCAAAGATAACAACAGATAGTGTGTAGTAAAACAATAATTGCGTGATTTCTAGAATTTTTAAAAATACTAGAAAGATCTCTAAAATTGATCTCTTTATTTCTAACTGGACATAACGTTTACTTATGTTTCACTTTGCAAGGTGACCTAATGAATATTTTTATTAGATTCATTGACATAGTTGATTGATTTATTCAAATACATTTTTAAAGGGTGTTGAAGATGTTACTTATTCTAAAATATCTGTTACTGATTCCAGAGATTGCCCACTAGATATTTTACTAATTTTCTACTAAACATTGAAAGATAATTAAATGACCTTAGTTCAAAAACGTTCCAATCCAGCTTTTATAAAACTTGATCTTCATACTTTTATTGTAAAGAAATAAATAATTCATTATTGTTACAGTTTGGAAAATACAAAATAATACAATGCCTCACCCAATATATTAACAATGAAGAAGAAAACATCACCTTGGAGGCAGTGTTTATGAATTATCACCAAAAAATCTACCCATTTTACAGCGGGAAGATGAAAAATAATCCAAAATAATTTGTTTCATATAGCTCCTGAAGAAAAAAAAAATGATGCACATAATTACAGTTAAGATACTGTTCCCATGGGGCACCTGGGTAGTTCAGTCATTGGGTGTCTGCCTCCAGCTCAGGTCATGATCCCAGTGTTCTGGGATGGAGCCTTGCTTTGGGTTCCCTGCTCAGCGGGAAGCCTGCTTTTCTTTCTCCAACTCCCCCTTCTTGTGTTCCTTCTCTCACTGTCTCTCTCTCTGTCAAATAAATAAATAAAATCTTTAAAAAAAGAGAGAGAAAGAGAGAGATTGTTCCCATATCACCAATATAATAGCTAATAAGTATCAACTGATCCTTACTGTTTTCAGCTTTCAAGAATCCTTTCAGGAAAAACTTACAAGATTGAAGGTAGATTCCTGGAAAATTTTATTATTTAACATATCACTCTTATGAATCTGATTGTCATGCTCCATCCTGGTGTGGTGGCATTGCAACTCTTCAAATAAAAAAACAAAATAGATTATAAATTCAGGCTAGAAAAAAAACATTTATTATATAAAGTGATTAAATATACTCCAGGTCCCTTCAGACTACACTATTTTACTAACTCAATAGACAATGTAAATAATATTTTACAGATGTATGAACTATATTAAATAGATATGTGTGTTTGAAATTTCCCTCTGGAAGCAAATTTACATCATCGTATATTTTGGATCATCATATTTTTAACAGCGCAAGAAATCATGGTTGATTTATTCAAAATAATTGTGAGAAAATGCTTCTACTTACTCACATAATCAAAATTGCTGCTGCTTATAAATTCTCTCAACACATTTCTTCCATCTTCCACTAAAAAAATTCACAGCCTTGCTAAACAAAGAAGGCTAAATATCTTCAAATCATTACTTCAACGGCAATTTACTATTCCACATACAGTCCTCAGAGAGGATAACCCCAGTCTACACCTCTGATCCCTTAAGTTAAAATCTGTGAAAAGCATATTTTTGTGTGTGTGTATGTGATTCTTTTATTTTTTATTTTTTATTTTTTTAAAATAATAATATTTTTATTATATTATGTTAGTTACCATACAGTACATCCCTGTTTTTTTTATGTAAAGTTCCATGATTCATTAGTTGCATGTAACACCCAGTGCCTCATGCAATACATGCTTTCCTTACTACCCAGCACCAGCTTATGCCATTCCCCCACCCCCCTCCCCTCTGAAGCCCTCAGTTTGTTTCTCAGAGTCCAGAGTCTTTCATGCTTCATTCCCCCTTCTGATTACCCCCCTTTCTTTATCCCTTTCTTCTCTTATGGATCTTCCTAGTTCTTACGTTCCATAGATGAAAGAAACCATATGATAATTGCCTTTCTCTGCTTGATTTATTTCACTTAGCATTATCTCCTCCAGTGCCATCCACATTGCAGCAAATGTTGAGAAATCATTCTTTGGGATAACTCAGTAATATTCCATTGTATATATCAACCACATCTTCTTAATCTATGAAAAACATCTTGCTGCTGTTCATGATTCCAAAGAAATGGTTACATATATGTCACATATATTTATGGAGCCTATCTAGGGGAATAATGATTGTCAAGTGATCTGTGATCAGATACTTCTGTGATTATAATTTTTAACATTTATATTATTAGTAGATAACTGAAAAATAAACATTTCAAAAACATTTAAAATTAATAAGATAGTATTAATTAATATTAATTAATAATGTCTGCTTACAGCTTCCACATGAAGACTTTGAAAGTGATCACTCTAGTGCTTACTAGAGGAAAAATGCTAAAAACAGTGTAAATTATTTCCTTTGCTTTAAACTATCAGAGAATTGAGTTCTCAGGGCAAAACCATACCCTATATCTGAAGACATACAATCTAACATATCACAGTTGTGATCTTACCTCAAGGAGAAGCTTGCAGAACCATAAACTCTAATGGGGTATTTAAAAAGTAATTTTGGAAAATTGATGGAGGTTAAACTACCTTGGAAATAGAAAACTCCAAGTACTTCAATCTTAGGATAGAAAATGCCAGTTTGGTGGAGGGAAGCACATTTCATATTGACTCCACATCAGGTTTGCATAATGAAGGAAAGTAAGTTATCCACCGGATTTTGTCAGGGAAAGGATAACCATTATGAAATAAACTTAAAACATTCTCCACCAAAGCCCAACTCTTTGAAGAGAAAGTGTTTTATAGAGCTGTAATTCAACTTAAAGAAAGACCCCCCTCCCCAATTCCAGACCCTCTTAGTACTTCTCCCTCATCTAACAGTAGAAAGACTACAAAAACACTTGTGAAGTTCACAACTCATGAACACAGTCTCAATGAAGAACTGAAATTGAAACACAAAATTAGGGGTGCCTGGGTGGCTCAAATGGTTAAACTTCTACTTTCCACTCAGGTCATGATCTCCAGGTCCTGGAATCAAGCCCAATGTTGGTCTCCCAGCTCAGCAGGAAGTCTGCTTCTCCCTCTCCCTCGGCCTCTCACCCCTGCTTGTGCTCTCTTTCTCTCCCTCTCTCAAATGAATAAATAAAATATTTAAAATAATAAAGAATGTAAAATTACAGGATGTAATTCCACATGCATGGTTTCCACCACATCAACAGGGTTCTAGTATAATAACACTGGATTACAATTGAAAATTGTTTCAGACACAAATTATATTAAAATGGAGTTTCTGAGCAATGCCAATGAAAAAAATGGAAGACCAATACATGGCACTGGAATAATGTGAAATTCCTGGAATACATAGCTATCCCAAACATTAAACAACATACAACTCCTAACTGGATTACCATAAAACCTCACACAAAAGGATATTAAACTCAGTTTCCCTTATCCAATACATCATGTCTGGCTTTCCAGATAAAATTACAAGCCATGGTAAGGGAAAGAAACTATATTTTCTGAAGAGATTTGTTTAATATCTTGTTTAGCTGTACAACCAGACTCAGATAAGAAATGACATTTAGCATGATCACACAGGAAGTTTAAACAACTACAGTCAATATGTTAAGGCACCAATGCATAAATTATACAATCTACAAGACCATTTGAGCAATGTAATAAACAGACTGAAATTGGAGGAATCAAAAGGAAATATAAAATTTGATGAAAATGCTTCAAATTAAAAATATCACAGAAATTAAGATGGTCTCTGATGCCCTCCTTAATACCCATCACTGGCCTATCCCAATCCCCACCCCCTCCCCTCTGAAGCCCTCAGTTTTAAGGAGGGCACATATTGCATGGAGCACTGGGTGTTATATGCAAATAATGAATCATGGAACACTACATCAAAAACTAAAGATGTACTGTATGGTGACTAACATAACATAATAAAAATTATTATTAAGAAGTGAAAAAAAGAAAAAAAAAGAAAAAAATTTAAAAAAAGATAGTCTCTCTCTGATGGGTACATCATTAGATTTCACAAGGCTGGGGCTGTAGAATCAGTAAACTTGAGGTGATGGAAATAGAAAATTTCCAAAACAAATGCTAAAGAATAAAAACAAAAACAAACAAACAAAAAACTCTACTAAAAATTTAAAAAGAGAGGGAGAGAGAGGGGGGACAATCAAGAACTCAAGGACAAAATTTATGACTGTGCATAATGACGATACTAGAAGAAAGAAAACAGAGAATGAAGCAGAAGAAATCATTGAAGAAAATGGGCATTCTTTGAAATTAATGATAATCTCTAAACCAGATATCCTGGAAGCTCAGAGAACAGTATGGAACATAAATGCCAAGAATTGGCATGTAAGCATAATATATTCAAAAGGCATAAAAACAAAAAAAGGAAAATAGTGCTTTGAGGAGTCAAGAAAAAAAAAAACCTCATACAACTAAAGAACATGGATAAAATTTATAGCAGACATATTGTCAAAAATCATGCACGTATGAAATGAGCGTACCCAAATTTTTTAAGGTGATTAAAAGATGTGCAAGACATGTATATCATGTGAGATCTCCACAAAAAAAGTAAGAAAATGTGACAATTATCAGGCAAAATTCAAAAAAATGTGGAAAACAAGGAAATAATAATGTGTGACAAGGAATCTGCATTATACCTGAAATGATGAAGTGTTATTTGATGATGGAAAATATAGTTAAGAAATATATAGACTCCCATTACATAGTTATATTTTATTTTTTAAAGACTTTATTTATTTATTTGAGAAAGAGACAGAGGTAGTGGGAGATACAGCAGGAGCAGAGGGAGAGGGAGAAGCAGGCCCCCCACTGAGCAGGAAGCCCAACACTGGGCTCAATCCCAAGAACCCAGGATCATGACCTGAACAGATGGCAGAGGCCTAACCAACTAAGCTACCCAGGTGCCCCCCCATTACATAGTTTTAAATGAATTACAAACTTTAAGGAACCACTAGTATTTTTTTTTCTTGTTCAAGACTTTTTATTTTCTTTATTTTTTATTTTTTTAATTTTTTTTATTATAATATGTTAATCAACATACAGTACATCCCCGGTTTCCGATGTAAAGTTTGATGCTTCATTAGTTGCGTAAAACACCCAGTGCACCATGCAATACGTGCCCTCCTTACTACCCATCACCAGTCTNGATGCTTCATTAGTTGCGTATAACACCCAGTGCACCATGCAATACGTGCCCTCCTTACTACCCATCACCAGTCTATCCCGTTCCCCCACCCCCTCCCCTCTGAAGTCTTCAGTTTGTTTCTCACAGTCCATAGTCTCTCTTCTTTCATTCCCCCTTCTGATTACCCCCCTTTTCTTTATCCCTTTCTTCCCCTACCGATCATCCTAGTTCTTATGTTACATAGATGAGAGAAATCATATGATAATTGTCTTTCTCTGCTTGACTTATTTCACTTAGCATTATCTCCTCCAGTGCCGTCCATGTTGCAGCAAATGTTGAGAATTCGTTCTTTCTGATAGCTGAGTAATATTCCATTGTATATATGGACCACAGCTTCTTAATCCAGTCATCTGTTGAAGGGCATCTCGGCTCCTTCCATGATTTGGCTATTGTGGACAATGCAGCTATGAACATTGGGGTGCATATGGCCCTTCTCTTTACTACGTCTGTATCTTTGGGGTAAACACCCAGTAGTGCAATGGCTGGGTCATAGGGTAGTTCAATTTTTAACTTTTTAAGGGACCTCCACACTGTTTTCCAGAGTGGCTGTACCAACTTGCATTCCCACCAACAATGTAGGAGGGATCCCCTTTCTCCACATCCTCTCCAACAATTGTTGTTTCTTGCCTTGTCTATCTTTGCCATTCTAACTGGCGTAAGGTGGTATCTCAGTGTGGTTTTGATTTGAATTTCCCTGATGGCTAATGATTTTGAACATTTTTTCATGTGTCTGTTAGCCATTTGTATGTCTTCATTGGAAAAGTGTCTGTTCATATCTTCTGCCCATTTTATGATTTGTTTATTTGTTTCTCGTGTATTGAGTTTGAGAAGTTCTTTGTAGATCTTGGATACCAGTCCTTTATCTGTGGTGNCGTTACCTTGGAATTAACTTAACCAGAGACGTAAAGGACCTATATCCTAGAAACTATAGATCACTTTTGAAAGATATTGAGGAAGACATAAAAAGATGGAAAAATATTCCATGCTCATGGATTGGAAGAATTAACATAGTTAAAATGTCCATACTACCCAGAGCAATCTACACTTTCAATGCTATCCCGATCAAAATACCGAGGACATTTTTCAAAGAACTGGAACAAATAGTCCTTAAATTTGTATGGAACCAGAAAAGGCCCCGAATCTCCAAGGAACTGTTGAAAAGGAAAAACAAAGCTGGGGGCATCACAATGCCGGATTTCGAGCTGTACTACAAAGCTGTGATCACAAAGACAGCATGGTACTGGCACAAAAACAGACACATCGACCAATGGAACAGAATAGAGAACCCAGAAATGGACCCTCGGCTCTTTGGGCAACTAATCTTTGATAAAGCAGGAATAAACATCCAGTGGAAAAAAGACAGTCTCTTCAATAAATGGTGCTGGGAAAATTGGACAGCTACATGCAATTGAATGAAACTTGACCACTCTCTCACACCATACACAAAAATAAACTCCAAATGGATGAAAGACCTCAATGTGAGACAGGAATCCATCAAAATTCTAGAGGAGAACATAGGCAACAACTTCTATGACATCGGCCACAGCAACCTTTTCATGGAACCACTACTATTTTTTAATATGATTCATATATTAAAGTAGGATATGAAGCAGCAGCAGGGTTTGAGAGGACTGACTCCAGTTTTGAAAGAAGTCCTACTGGGGATAAAATGCTATCAAACAGCATCACATGCTATAGAGAAATCATTCATGAAAGGCAGAGCCAAAGGATGAGGCAAACATCCCCATTGTCTTATTTTAAGAAACTTCCACAGCCACCCCAGCCATCAGCACCCACCACCTTGATGAGTCAGCAGCCAGCACATGGAAGCAAGACCTTCCACCAGCAAAAAGATCATGACTCACTGAAAATCCAGGAGATGGTTAGCATTTTTTAGCAATAAAGTATTTTTATTAACAAAAAGATTGGATATGAAAAGTGAAATCATACACCCATATCAGACCACATAAATATATTATAGTACAATAGTACATATGGAAATGAAGGGAGAAATAGACAAGGACACAAGAATACTAAGGAACTTCACTACTCAATTTTCAACAATAAACACATCATCCAGAAAGAAAGCCAATGTGGAAACATGAAAATTAAAGTACACATTTGACCAGGTGAACCAAACAGACATATACAGAACATGCTATCCAACACAGTAGAATACACATTTTTCCCAAGGGCACATGCTACATTCTCTAAGATATTTGATATATTAAGCCACAAAACTTCCTAAAAAATTTTAAGTAGATTGAATTCATACAAAGCAGTTCTTTCACTTAAACACTATGAACTTAGTTATCAATTACAACAGGAAAACACAAAAATTCACAAATATGTAGAGATTTAAAAATTTCCTCACAACCAATGGGTCAGAGAGAAAATGAAAGAGAAATAATAAAAATCTTGATACAAATGGAAATGGAAACACAATATATCACAACTTAAGATAAACAGTTTAAGAGGTACCAAGAGGGAAGTTTATACAGATAAATGCCTACATTAAGATTAATCAAAAAGAAAATGAAGAAGAAAGAAAAAGAAAGAAAAAAAGAAATAAAGAAAAAAAATCCCAAATAACAAACTTACCTTTCACCTAACTGAATCTTAATGAAAAGAAGAAACCAAGCCAAAGTAGAAATAAGAAAGAAATAAGAGGAGATAGACTAAATAGAGATTGGAATGACAATAGAAAAGATCAATGAATTTATGAGTTTTTTTTTTAAAGAAATAAACAGCATTCACCTACCTTTAGGTAGACTAAATTGAAAAGAAAGCGAGAAGATTCAAATAAATTATATCAGAAATAAAAGACATTAAAACTGACACCACTGAAATATAAATCATCATTAAAAAGCATGAGAAACAATAGTTAGAAAAAATATACCAGAAAATTAGATAACCTACAAGAAAGAAATACATTCCTAGAAACACAGAATCAATAAAAATGAATTATGAAGAAAAAATTAGAGCTGTCTGATAAAAAGAAAATTGAATCTGTAATTAAAAATTTAAAAATAAATAAATAAATAAATAATAAATAAATAAATAAATAAAAAGTAAATAACAAAACTCCCAAAACAGAAAACACAGGAACAGTTGATTTCACTGTTGTCTTCTACAAAATATTTAAGGAAGAATTAACACCAATTCTGTGTGAGTTTTCAGAAACTTGAAGCTGAGGAGATACTCTCAGAATCATTTTAGCCAGCACTGCAATGATACCAAATTTAAACAGGAAAACTAGAGAAAAAGAAAACTAAAAACCAATATCCCTGATGGATATAGATGCAAAATTTCTTAACAAAACACTAGCAAATCAAATTCAACAGCACCAATATCCCTGATGGACATAGATGCAAAATTTCTCAACAAAACACTGCAAATCAAATTCAACAACAAATTAAGGTATCATAACCATGATCAAGAGGGATTTATCCATAGGAATTGAAATGGTTTGGGAGAGGCAAATTAATATACGTAATAATGTGTTTTAGTAGAATGAAAAATAAAATCATGTAATCCTCCCAATAGATGTAGAAAAGCATTTTAAAAAATGCAAAATCCTTTCTAGATAAAACCCTCCACAAATGGTTATAGAAGGAAATAAATCAACATAATAAAAGCAATATACAACAAAGCCACAGTAATATTATACTGTATGGTAAACAAACAAACAAAAAATACATTATCTTTTAAGATCAGGAACAAAAGAGTTTTGCCCATACTTACCACTCTTATTCAACAATGGTGGAGAAATCTGAGTTAGAGGATTGAGGCAAGACAAAGGAAAAAAATGCAGCCAAATAGGAGAGTACTAAGTAAATTATTTATGGATGAAATGATGGTATATACAGTAGACCCTAAAGATTCAATGTGGGAAGCAACGAACGATTCAGTAAGTTTGCAGGATAAAATGAAAATGCAGAATCAGATGTGTTTCTAAACACTAACGATGAAATGTCTGTAAAATACAAACAAACAAACAAAGCCTATTTACAATGTCATTTATTTTTTAATGATTTTTTATTATATCATGTTAGTCACCATACAGTACAACAGTACATCCCTGGTTTCCGATGTAAAGCTCGATGATTCATTAGTTGCATATAACACCCAGTGCACCATGCAATACGTGCCCTCCTTACTACCCATCACTGGTCTATCCCATTCCCCCACCCCCTCCCCTCTGAGGCCCCCAGTTTGTTTCTCATAGTCCATACTCTCTCATGTTTCATTCCCCCTTCTTATTATCCCCCTTTCATTATACGTTTCTTCCCCTACCAATCATCCTAGTTCTTATGTTCCATAGATGAGAGAAATCATAAGATAGTTGTCTTTCTCTGCTTGTCTNGAAATCATATGATAATTGTCTTTCTCTGCTTGACTTATTTCACTTAGCATTATCTCCTCCAGTGCCGTCCATGTTGCAGCAAATGTTGAGAATTCGTTCTTTCTGATAGCTGAGTAATATTCCATTGTATATATGGACCACAGCTTCTTAATCCAGTCATCTATTGAAGGGCATCTTGGCTCCTTCCATGATTTAGCTATTGTGGACATTGCTGCTATGAAGATTGTGGTGCATATGGCCCTTCTCTTCACTATGTCTGTATCTTTGGGGTAAACACCCAGTAGTGCAATGGCTGGGTCATAGGGTAGTTCAATTTTTAACTTTTTAAGGGACCTCCACACTGTTTTCCAGAGTGGCTGTACCAACTTGCATTCCCACCAACAATGTAGGAGGGATCCCCTTTCTCCACATCCTCTCCAACAATTGTTGTTTCTTGCCTTGTCTATTTTTGCCATTGTAACTGGCGTAAGGTGGTATCTCAGTGTGGTTTTGATTTGAATTTCCCTGAGGGCTAATGATTTTGAACAGTTTTTCATGTGTCTGTTAGCCATTTGTTTGTCTTCATTGGAAAAGTGTCTGTTCATATCTTCTGCCCACTTTATGATTTGTTTATTTGTTTCTCGTGTATTGAGTTTGAGAAGTTCTTTGTAGATCTTGGATACCAGTCCTTTATCTGTAGTGTCATTTGCAAATGGACCTCAAAAGAAAGCTGGGGTGGCAATTCTCATATCAGATAGTTTGGATTTTAAACTAAGGACTAGAGTTAGAGACACAGAAGGGCACTATATTATTCTTAAAGAATGTATCCCAACAAGTGGATATGACAATTATAAATATATATGCCCCCAACAGGGGAGCAGCAAGATGCACAAGACAACTTTTAACCAGAATATAGAGACATATAGATAAAAATATATTAATAGTAGGGGACCTCAACACCCCACTATAAGAAATAGAACACCCTGGCAAAAACTAAGCAAAGAATCAAAGGCTTTGAATGCCATACTCGACGAGTTGGACCTCATAGATATAAATAGAACACTACACCCCAGAACTAAAGAATACTCATTCTATTCTTATGCCCCTGGAACCATTCTCAAGAATAGACCGTGTTCTGGGACACAAAACAGGTCTCAACCGATACCAAAAGATTGAAATTATCCCCTGCATATTCTCAGGCCACAATGCTCTGAAATTGGAACTCAACTACAATGTCATTTAAAACGTAAAATATTTAGGAATCACTTTAAAAATAATAAGAAAAAAATGGTCAAACAAAAGTATAAAACTTTGATTAAATAAATTGAGGAAAACACACCCCAGATGAAATATATGCCATGTTCTTGAAACCAAAAGATGAACATATAAAAAGTACTTATTACCCAAACCATCTATAGATTCAATACAATGTCTACTAAAATTCAAATGGAATTCTCATTGATACTAGAAAAAAAAATCCATCCAAATTTATCTAGAACAAAATGCCTTGAATATCCAAAACAATCTGGAAGAAAAAAATGAACAAACATACACAACTTGGAGGCATCAAACTTCATCTTTTTCAAACTATACTCTAAAGTTATAACAACAAACCGAGTATAGTATTGGAATAAAAATACACATATAGAACAATGGACAGGGTCAAGACTTCAGATATAAACCACCACATGGAAAACCACATATAAGACAAACAGCCAAGAGTTTACAAATGGGGAAGGTAGTGTCTTCAAAAAATGGTGCTGGGAAAACTTGATAAACACATGCAGAAGAATAAATTCAGACCCTTATCATATGCCATTTAAAATATTAACACAAAATGGATTAAAGACTTAAACATGAGAACACAAACCTAGAAGAAAAAAATGGGAATAAGCATCTTTGACATTTCTCTTTCGTTATCACACCAAAGGCCCAAGAAATAAAGGAAAAGTTAGTAAGAAAGAAAACAGTAGGCGAAAAGGCCTCTACACAGCAAAGAAAAAAATCAACAAGTTTAAAAGGCAACTTACAGTAATGGAGGAAATATTTGCAAGTCATGTATATGATAAGGGGTTAAGCTCACCCCGCACCACAGTTCCTTATCTCACCAGGGCACCCTCTGTGCAAAAAGGTCCAGGACACCCTAAAATGGTAGCCTTATCCCCCAAATACCTTGCCAGTTCACCCTCACAGCAAGGACTCCAGACACTCTGGCTTGCACCACACTAGATTCATGTAACTTCCAGGGTTACACATCAGATACAGCTGTCTTACCAGGATGCCCCCTTTGAAGAGAGCCTTAGGACCCCAATCCATGCCAATCCTTAGCTTTAGCTGTCTCATGAGGGTGGGCCATGGACTCATGCATGGAACAATCAAGGACCTCATGTCATGGGACCTAGGTCCCATGGGACCTTCAACCACCCCATCAGGGCCCTCTGCACAGAGAACCGAGGGATCACCCCATCCTCATCAACTTCAGCTTTAGCTGTCCTGCCTGGGAGCCCACTGCTCAGAGAAAATTGGGACCCACTGACTTGCACCCACTTCAGTTTCAGCTGTCCTTCCAGAGCATCGTCTGCAGAGATATCCCTGAGGCTTCCCTGCCAATACCCACTTCAGCTCAAACTATCCCACCAGAGCAACTCCAGCACAGAATGTAGCAGGTTCCCCAAACCACACCAGACAAAATCCAGCCAGTTAGCCAAAGTCACCAGATACACAGGGTCTACAGAGGGGATTACCATACACAAGACCTCTTCTTCAAGATAGAAGGTGCACTGGGTGTTATATGCAAAAAATGAATCATGGAACATAACCTGAAAAACTAAGGATATACTATATGGTGACTAACATAATAAAAAAATTATAAAAAAAAGAAGTAGGTGTTCTGTGAAATTTATAAAAAGAAACACAGAAAGGCAAGCAAAATGGAGAAATGGTAGAATATGCTCCAAATGAAAGAAAAAGACAAAAATCTCAGGTAAATAAATAATTAAATAAAGGTAGGCAATATGCATGATAGTTTTAAGTAATAATAATTGTGATTCTCATCAAACAGAAAAGAAAAAAAAACTCAGTAAGAACTTCAACAAAGACGTAGAAAACATTAAAAAAAGAAACAATTGGAGTTAGAGTACACAATAACTGAAACAAAGACACTTAGAGGGAATCAACAGTAGGTTAGGGATGAAGAAAAATAAATCAGCAATCTTTAAAACAGGGTAGTGGAAAGGACAGAAGCTGAACAGCAAAAAGAGAAAAATCTTTTAAATAAGGACAGGTTAAGGTATAACTCGGAAATTTTGAGAAAACAAATATTCACATCACATATGTCCCAGAATACCAGAAGAGAAAGGACCAGAGAAGATATTCTTAAAGCAATAGGTGAATAATTACATAACCAGGAAAGGGGAATAGACACCTATCTTCAGAAATCACAGAGAATTCTAAACATGATGAATCCAAGGAGTTCCAAAACAAACACAATTAATATGTCAAAAGTTGAATACAAAGAGAATTTTAAAAGCAGCAAGAGAAATGCATAAAGTTAGCTACAAGGGAAACCCCATCTGGCTATCAGCTGATTTTTCAACAGAAACTTGCAAGCCAGATCTGTGAAAAATGTCGATAGTATTTTGATAGAAATTGCATTGAATGTATATATTGTTCTGGGAAGCAGAGACATTTTAACAATGTGTATTCTTTCAGTCCATGAACATGGAATGCTTTTCCATCTCTGTATCTTCCTCGATTTCCTTTGTAAGTGTTCTGTAGTTTCTAGAGTACAGATCCTTTGCCTCTGTAACAAACAATCCTAAAGTTTGTATGGAAACAGAATAGACCCTGAATCGCCAGGGGAATGTTGAAAACGAAAACTAAAGTTGGGGGCTTCCCATCGCCTGACTTTAAGCTATTACAAAGCTGTGATCACCAAGAAAGCATGGTCCTGGCACAAAAACAGACACATGCATCAGTGCAACAGAGCAGAGACACGAGAAATGGACACTAAACTCTATCTTTAACAAAGTGGGAAAAAATAGCAAATGGAAAAGAGACAGTCCCTTCAATAAATGGTGTTGGGAATATTGGACAGCCACAATCAGAAGAATGAAACTGAATAATCCTCTTACACCATACACAAAGATAAACTCAAAATAGAAGAAAGAGTTAAATATGAGACAAGAGTCCATCAAAACCCTAGAAGAGAACGTAGGCAGTAACCTCTTTGACATTGGCCACAGCAACTTTTTGATAGACACATCTCTAAAGTCAAGGGAAACAAAAGCAAAAATGAACTTTTGGGACTTCATCAAGATAAAAACCTTCTGTGCAGCAAAGGAAACAGTTAATAAAACTAAAAGGCAACTCATGGAATTGGAGAAGATGTTTGCAAATGACATACAAAGGGCTGGCATACAAGATCTATAAAGAATTTGTCAAAATCAACACCCAAAATAATTCACTCAAGAAATGGACAGAAGACATGAACAGACACTTCTCCAAAGAAGGCAAACAAATGGCCAACAGACATATGAAAAAATGTTCAACATCATTAGCCTTCAGGGAAATTCAAATCTAAACCTCATTGAGATACCACCTTATACCATTTAGAATGTCAAAAATTAACAAGACAGGAAGCAACAAGTGTTGGCAAGGATGTGGAGAAAGGGGAACCCTCTTACACTGTTGGTGGGAATGCAAGCTGGTATGGCCAACTGGAAAACAGTATGGAGGTCCTTCAAAAAGTTAAAAATAGAGCTTTCCTATGACTGAAGCAACTGAACTACTAGGTATTTACTCCAAAGATACAGATTTAGTGAAAAGAAGGAGCACATGCACCCCAATGTTCTAGCAGTGATGTGCACAATTGCCAAACTGTGGAAAGAGCCAAGATGCCCTTCAACATATAAATGGATAAAGAAGATGTCATCCATATATACAATGGAATATTACTCAGACATCAGAAAGGATGAATACCTACCATTTGCATTGACATGGATGGGACTGGAAGGGGTAATGTTAAGTGAAATAAGGCAAGCAGAGAAAGGCAATTATCATATGGTTTCACTCATATGTTGAACATGAGGAATAGTACAGAGGACCACAAGAGAAGGAAGGAAAAACTGAGTGGGAAGAAATCAGAGAGGGACACAAACCATGAAAGACTCTGGACTTCAGGAACCAAACTGAGGGGTACAGAAAGGAGGGGTGAGTGGATTGTGTAACCAGGTGATGGGTAATAAGGAGGGCACATGTTATGATGAGTGCTGGATGTTATATGCAACTAATGAATTGTTGAACACTACATCAAAAACTAATGATGTACTATATGATGGCTAATTGAACCAATTAAAAAAGTGAAAAAAATAATTTAAAAGATATAGGGACCACAATGTCTATTGCAGCATTATTTATACAAGACAAGATGTGGACACAACCTAAGTGTCCATCAATACACAGATGGCTAAAGAGGATGTGGTACACACAAAACACACAAACACACAATGGAATATTACTCAGACATAACAAAACCATGAGATCTTGCCATTTGAGATAATATGGATGGATATAATGGGTATTATGCTAAGTGAAACAAATCAGACGGAGAAAGACAAATGCCCCATCATTCTAGTCATAAGTAATATCTTGAAAGAAATGAATAAAAATAAATCCAGAAGAAGACTCATAAATGCAGAGAAGACATGGAGGTTGCCAGAAGGAAAGTGGGTGGAAGCTGGGGAAATTGAAAGAAGAAGAATGTGAGATAGTGGCTTCCAACAATGGAATGAAGGAATCACAGAATAAAAGGCACAGCATAAGGAATGTTGTCAATGATAATTTTTATGCATTTGCAATGGAAACAATTGTAGCTACACTTGTGGTGAACATAGCATGATGCACAAACTAGTCAAATCACTATGTTGTATACAGAAGGTAATGTAACATTGTGTGTCAATTATATCCAAATATAAACACAAAAATAAATTAATGAATAAGTAAATAAATATAAATAAATAAATAAATAAATAAATAATAAATAAACAATGACTTCTGGAAAGACCTATTCTCTAAACACCATCACATTTGGGTTTAGACTACAGTTCATAGCAATTTGGGGGAACACAGTTGAATCCATGGTGCAGAACATGGACACACTAGGGAAATCAAAATCTTGAGATCTTTTGAGAGCTGTTGGTTTCAGAATCTGAGCTGAGACAAGGGGATACTCTTCTATAATGGATTACCCTTCCCTTTACACATGAACCATATGGGAAATTTGTGCTATCCATCAGATGGACCTTTGCTTTTTGGATAGAGTTCCAGGTTCACAGTTCAGGATTGATGCTTTCCTCAGACACATATTAATTGTTCCTCTAAACCAAAAACCAGACCTGTCAGCAGATGTTTTAGGTTCCTCATGCCAACATGTTCCTTGTGGGCAAATGCCAAACTTCTTTCTATGTTTATACTGGAAGGAAACTATACATTTATTGAACTGGTCATTCTTTCTAGATGTTTCCTGTGCACTCCTTCACATGATCCAAACACACTGTGCTACTGGAAGCCAACCTGTGTGATGGCATCCAAGAGTCCCCTTCCTTATTACTTCTGATGGAGTGTAGTTCAGAGACTGTACCTTGCATGACTGTGTGTTCCTATACTCCCTTTATCCTTACAGAACTGAAGTACCTGTCGTCCCAGCTATCAGGAATGTAAGCATTGATCTTGGTTGAGGAAAACTGCTTAGCCTAAGGTCATGATCCCTTCCTGGTTGCAGGCCCTATTCAATGAGTACTTCTGTGGGGACCCTATTGCAAAAGGAACACATGGAAGGGCCATCTCAGAACTCCACCCAGTGTAGCTGAGATTTGGTTGGGTCTGACTCCCAGTTCAACATCTCCCTGTGCCCAATTCTGCTTCCTTTATTGCATGGACATTGATCCTTTGAATACTTCCCAATAAACTTCCTGCATGCCAATATCGTTCTTGCAAGTGTGCTGCTTAGGGTTGGTTAAAAGAGGGACAGGGGACACCTGGGTGGCTCAGTTGGTTAAGTGTCTCCCTTTGGCTCAGGTCATGATCCTGGGCTCCTGTGATTGAGTACTGGGTTGTGCTCCCTGACCAGCTGGGTGTCTGCTTCTCCCTCTACCCCTACCTGCCTACTCATGCTGTCTCTCTCCCTCTCTCTCATGCTTGAGCTCTCTCTCTCTCTCTCTCAAATAAATAAAGAAAATCTTTAAAAATAATAAAGAGTGATATTTCTTTCTTTTCCTTCCTTCCTGATGGTTTGTGGCTTCTTGTATCTGCTGTTTCTCCAGACCAAAACACCAATTATAAATTGCTTTAGACACAGCCTGTCTATATGTCACCTGGAATCTTCTCCATCCCCAAAGGCTTGCAGGAGATAATGCTGGCAAAGCGTCTCTTGCTAAAATGGAGGTCTTTTACAACCTCTTTATGGATTCCCACAACTATACTCACACATTTATAAATAGTCCTAAATTAATCCCATTTAGATGCCCAGGCTTATTATATTTTTTTTAAAGATTTTATTTATTTATTTGATATATATAGAGATAAAGAGACAATGAGAGAGGGAACACAAGCAGGGGAGTGGGAGAGGGAGAAGCAGGCTTCCCACTGAGCAGGGAGCCCAATGTGGGGCTCAATCCCAGGACCCTAGAATTGTGACCTTAGCCAAAGGCAGACGCTTAACTACTGAGCCACCCAGGTGCCCCTCATTGCAATTTTCTAATAGAGTTGTGAGTGGTATGTGCCTTTCCTCGTCTGACATGAAGCTTATCCGTTTCTCATTTTCCTGTTCCCTGGGAATCTGCAGCACATTTGATGTACCTAATACACAGTCTATTTGCCCCATCAGAAAGTGCCACCCTGTTTATTAGAGTGTTGTGTGACAGTCCTTTGGCCTGAGGCACAGCAGAGCTCAAAAGAGAAAATATATGAATATTTACTGAAAACTGTATTTCCACTCTATTCTTCCTGTAATTCTTACCTTTAACATGATATACTACATGTCTATCAGGTACTTCTCCGACTTTGCTAGGAGCCTATAGTTTTGTCCAGAAAATAATACAGTTTACTTAATGTAATTTTCACTCAGGTGGTCAATTACATCCTAAATTAGAGTAGGATTTGCCACATTGGTAAGATTTTACATACAAAGGCAGAAATTTACCTAAAATCTACAGTGTACTTCCCTTGTATACAAATAAATGGCACTTCTTACAGCTCATGTGGATTAAGCAATTATATTATCTCACATTCGTACAGAGACAGTGTTTTCATCAACTATTCCATGAGATTTTTTTCTTAATTTTACAATTATGGAAAGTTATCCTTACATATATTCTTTCTTAAAGTTGTCATTTAAATTTCCAGTCAGCTAACATACAGTGTAATATTAGTTTCAGGTATACAATATCATGATTCAACCCTTCCATACAAACCTGGTGCTCATCACAGCAAATCTACACCTTAATCCACACCAACTATTCATATATATATGAATATATATATATATATTTTTTTCCTTAGACAGAGCAAATGGCATGGTAAAAAGGTAGCCAAGTACCAAGGTTTGCTTGGGAAGCTAAATATGTATTACAGTCAATAACAAAATATTTGAAATTAACCCATATAGAATCAAACTACAAAGTGCTCGACACAGTAAATACATTCTGTTCCCTTGTTGCTATTATCATAGATTTTATGACTTACCTACAAATATAAAATAAAATGCAGTAAAATAAAATAAATTTATAGAGATACAAACTAACAAATTTATTACACAGAAATCAAATTATGGCTAAATCCTACCATGGGCTTGATCATTTTAATTTCTGTCTCTGACAAGAACTAATCTCCCAATGATGCATTCCATAATCTCCCTCATCAAAGTTTAAACAAGTAGGACAATTATCAATTTAATTTCCTACGTGATGTATTTAGTCATTCCTTTTCATGGCCATTTATTTACATTTTAATTGTGCTTATAGATGATTCTCTCTTATTTCAATTTTAATGAATCACATCTTTCTGAAAGAAGGTAGGGATCTGGGAATCTTAAAAATCTTAGGAAGTTAAACATTTTTGTCATCCAAAGATTCAGACTTATGCAGGTCTGCTATACTAATAAGATGGTATTTTTAGCAAAAGATGTCAATAGGCCACACCCCTTATTAGGACACTCTAGACACTGATATAAATGAGTTTGATGCTTCCAGACTAGAAGATCCTTCCTCCTCCCAAAAAAGATGTATTAGGATGACCATGCTCAGAAGAGATAGAGATCCAGCTTGTTGAGATCGCCATTTTTATCTATGTGAGTAGGTCATAGTATTCTCTAACATGTAGTAATTTATCAGTTCAGAATTCCAGAAAATCCGCAGTTAACATTACTTTCCATACGTCGTTTTAAAAGTAAAATTCTTTATCTATCCCACAATGTGAAAGCTAAAAGGTATGCTAGCTAATTGAATCAACACATTAAAAATCTTGCAGGAACTTGTCAATTCAGTGACATAAATGATTTAGTTGTTATTATATTATTTTTAGCAGAACAAATTGATTGATCATCCCAATATTCTGAGGGATGTGGAGAAAGGGGATCCCTCCTACATTGTTGGTGGGAATGCAAGTTGGTACAGCAACTCTGGAAAACAGTGTGGAGGTCCCTTAAAGTTAAAAATTGAACTACCCTATTACCCAGCCATTGCACTACTGGGTGTTTACCCCAAAGATACAGACGTAGTAAAGAGAAGGGCCATATGCACCCCAATGTTCATAGCTGCATTGTCCACAATAGCCAAATCATGGAAGGAGCCGAGATGCCCTTCAACAGATGACTGGATTAAGAAGCTGTGGTCCATATATACAATGGAATATTACTCAGCTATCAGAAAGAACGAATTCTCAACATTTGCTGCAACATGGACGGCACTGGAGGAGATAATGCTAAGTGAAATAAGTCAAGCAGAGAAAGACAATTATCATATGATTTCTCTCATCTATGGAACATAAGAACTAGGATGATCGGTAGGGGAAGAAAGGGATAAAGAAAAGGGGGGTAATCAGAAGGGGGAATGAAACATGAGAGACTATGGACTATGAGAAACAAACTGAAGACTTCAGAGGGGAGGGGGTGGGGGAATGGGATAGACTGGTGATGGGTAGTAAGGAGGGCACGTATTGCATGGTGCACTGGGTGTTATACGCAACTAATGAAGCATTCAAACTTTACATCGGAATCTGGGGATGTACTGTATGGTGATTAACATAATATAATAAAATAAAATTAAAAAAAAAGAATGCATCTTTGAGATTGAATTTGCATCTTCATCTCTTCAAGTATGACCTTATTCATTCAACAAGCTAGAAGAGTTTCAGTACTAGCAGATGAAGGATGAAAATGTCTTTAGAGATTTAATCTCTATATTGGTACTAATAGGTTTTATTTTCTCCTATCCCCCCAAAATATTGTGTCTCTGTGAATTTTAGGGGAACCAGTATTATTACACAAAATCCTTTTATACAGTTAATGAAACGTTGCATTTAGTATTAAAGTTTTGCATTGGAGAACATATTCTAAGAAGGCAATTATTGTATTCAGTGCATAATTTGATAATGTCAAATTAAATATACTATCAATTCTAAATTATTATGATTCCATCTACAGACTAATTCCTTACAGTTACTACACATGAAAATATAACTTTTCTTGGAAAGTAAAAATACTTTCCCAGATTAATCAATATCAGGAAAGATTATCTGATTTATCTAGGTTTCAATAAATTGTTGTATCTTAGATGTGTATAGCACTCATTAACAAGTACCTAGCTTTTATATTGCTGAACACATTGATTTATTCAGCTGCTAAGAATGTTGATTATGCATGATAAAAGCAAACACAAATATAATTGACAAAGTGGATATTTTACTTCTTCTCTATTACCTTGGTATCAGGTAGCACAAATACATGCTTACAATCAGCTTCCACTTATCAAGAAATTTTAATCGTCACATCAATAATGCAAACTAAACCTGAGAATTGTTTATAATGAAATTTTTTTAAAAAGACAAAACTAACATGTCCAAATTAAAAAGTCTTTGGAATTCACAGGTGAGAGATTTAGAATAGCTTTCAACATTTTCTCACAAATACTTTTCATGAAAAATGTATTTGAAATAGAGCATTAGAAATGATGAAACCGCTTTCATCTGTTTCTTCATTTGCAGTGTCACTTGTGTTTGAAATCATGAACATCTGGAACACCACCTCAGATTTCATTCTCCTAGGACTCTTTAATCACACAGGAGCCCACCTATTTCTCTTTGTGATGGTTCTGATGATTGCCTTCACCTCTCTAGTAGGCAATGCCCTCATGATTTTCATGATTCACCAGGATGCCCGACTCCACACACCCATGTACTTCCTACTGAGCCAACTCTCCCTCATGGACATGATGCTGGTCTGCACCGTTGTGCCCAAAATGGCAGCTGACTACTTGATGGGCAAGAAGTCTATCTCCCGTGCTGGCTGTGGGTTACAAAACTTGTTGCTCCTCACTTTGGCAGGGGGTGAGTGCTTCCTCTTAGCATCCATGTCCTATGACCGCTATGTAGCTGTTTGCCACCCACTGAGATACCCCGTTCTCATGAGCTGGCAACTATGCCTGAGAATGACGGTGGGGTTCTGCTGCGTTTGGCTTGTGCTGACACAGTTGTTTTTGAGTATGTGATGTACATTTGCTGTGTATTAATGCTCCTGGTCCCAATTTCTCTCATTCTGATTTCCTATAGTCTCATCCTTGCAGCAGTTCTCCAGATGCATTCTAGAGAAGCCCACAAGAAGGCTTTTGCCACCTGTTCCTCACATCTCTGTGTGGTGGGACTCTTTTATGGAGCTGCTATTGTTATCTACATGAGACCCAAATCGTATAGGTCAGCTAACCATGATAAAGTAGTGTCAGCCATTTATACTATCTTCACCCCAGTGTTGAACCCCATTATCTACAGTCTGAGGAATAGTGAAGTCAAGGGAGCCCTGAGAAAGTGTATGGGTCAATGTGCTGCCTTAAATAATGACTAAGATTACATTGATTTGCCCCAAATTTCAAGCCTGTACAAAACTGATTATGTCAGGTTTCCTAGAGAAAATTTATATATGCCTTATATCTGTAACTGGTACTATTAAACTTTGAAATGCAGACAAAACTGTATATTTTGGATTTTTCATGTATAATCGTTATGTATATTATTTTAAACATTTATATTTTTTTAATTTTTTATTATACCTGTTAGTTAACATACAGTGTAATACTAATGTCAGATATAGAATTTAGTGACTCAACATTTGTATGTAACATCCAGTGTTCATCAGAACATATGTCCTCCTTAATCCCTATTACCTATTTAATCCATCCCTCACCCACCTCCCCTCAAGTAACCATCAGTTTATTCTGTAAAGTTAAGTGTCTGTTTCCTGGTTTCCCCCCCCCAATCTCTCAATCCCTCGATATCTCTCTCTCTCTCTTTTTTAACTGCTATGTTCATCTGTTTTTTTCTTACATTCCACATATGGTGAAATCATATGGTATTTGTCTTTCTCTGACTGACTTTTTTGGCTTAGCATAATACTCTATACCTTCATTCAGCTCATTGCAATTGGCAAGATTTCATAAAATTTATGGCACACACACACACACACACACACACACACACACACACACACTATAAGTTCTTTTTCCATGAATGTGTTGATGGACATTAGGGCTCCATAATTTGGCTATTGTTAATATTGGGCTAAAAATGTTGGGCTGCATGTATTACTTCAAATTAATGTTTTTGTATTATTTTAGTAAATACTTAGTAGTGCAATTGCTGGGTCATAGGATAGTTCTATTTTTACGTTTTTGAGGAACCTCCATACTTATTTCCAGAGTGTCTGCACTACTTTGCCTTCCACCAACAGTGTGAGAGGGTTCCCCTTCTCCACATCCTCACCAACACCTTTTGTTACCTGTGTTGTAAATTTTATCTATTATGACAGGTGTGTGGGGTATCTCATTGCAGTTTTGATTTATATTTACCTCATGATGAGTGATGTTCATCTTTTCATGTGTCTGCTAGCCATCTGTATGTCTTCTTTGGAAAATTGTCTATTTCATATCTTTGCTCATTTTAACAGGATTATTTGTTTTTTAGGTGTTGAGTTTGATAAGTTCTTTATAGATTTTGGATACTAACCCTTTATCGGATATGCCATTTACAAATCTCTTCTACCATTCTGTAGCTTGCCTTTTAACTTTGTTGTTTGTTTCCTTCACTATGTAGAAGATTTTCATCTTGATGAAGTTCCAATAGTTTATTTTTGCTTTTGTTTCCCTTGCATCAGGAGACATATCTAGTTGCTACAGCCAATGTTAAACATGTGAGTGCCTGTGCTCTCCCCTAGGATTTTGATATTTTCCTGTCTCACATTTAGGTTTTTCATCTATTTTGAATTTATTTTTACATATGATGTAACAAAGTGGTCCAGTTTCATTCTTCTATACGGTGCTGTCCAGTTTCCTCAAGACTATATGTTGAAGAAACTTTTTTCCACTGGATATTCTTTCCTACTCTGTTGAAAATTAGTTTGACCATATATTTGTGGGCCCATTGCTGGGTTTTCTATTCTGTTCCATGGATCCGTGTGTCTGTTTTTGTGCCAGTACCATATTATCTTGATCATTGCAGATTTTTTATATGACTTGAAGTCTACAATTATCATGCCTCCAGATTACTTTGGCTATTCAGGGTCTTTTGTGGTTCCATAAAAATTTTAAGATTCTTTGTTCTAGTTCTGTGAAAAATGTTGGTGGTATTTTGATAGGGATTTCATTAAATATGTTGATTGCTTTGGTTAGTATAGACATTTTAATAATATTTGTTCTTCAAATCTGTGAGGATGGGATGTATTTCCATTTCTTTGTGTCACCTTCAGTGTCTTTCATCAGTGTTTATAGTTGTCAGAATACATCTCTTCTACATCTTCGGTTAGCTTTATTCCTTTATATCTTATGGTTTTTAGTCAGTTGTAAGTGGAATGGATTATTTGATTGCTCTTTCTACTACTTCATTATTGGTGTATAGAAATGCAACTGATTTCTGTACATTTATTTTGTGTCCTGTAACTTTAAGGAATTTATGTATCAGTTCTAGCAATTTTCTGGTGGAGTCTGTTGAGTTTTCTGTATAGAATATCATGTCATCTGCAAAGAGTGAATGTTTGATTTTTTCCCCTTTCTGATTTGGGTGTGTTTTATTTCCTTTTGCTGCTTGATTGAAGTGGCTAGAACTTCCATCACTATGTTAAATGACAGTGGTGAGAGTGAACATGCCTATATAGTCCCTGACCATAGATGAAAAGCTCTGTTTTTCCCCATTGAGAATGGTACTAGCTGTGGGGTTTTTTGTTTTGTTTGTTTTGTTTTGTTTTTGTTATATGGCCTTTATCACATCGAAGTATGTTCCTTCTATCCCTACTTTGTTGAGGATATTTAGCATTAATTAATATCGTAGTTGGTCAATTTTTCCCCAACTATTGAGAGAATCAAATGTTTCTTATCCTTACTTTTATTAACATGGTGTATTAGATTGATTGATGTGCAAATATTGAACCATCCTTGTAGCTTAAGAGTAAATCCCACTTTATTTTGGTGAATGACTCTTTTAATGTATTGCCGAATTTTATTTGTTAGTATTTTGCTGATAATTTTTTTATTAGTTTCAGAGGTAGAATGTACTGATTCAGCAGTGCATATAAAACCCAGTGCTTTTTACAAGTGCCCTCTTTAATGCCCATCACCCAATTTTCCGTTTCCTGTACCCAATTCCCCTCCAGCAACCCTTATTTTGTTTCTTAGAGTTCAGCATCTCTTATGGTTTGCTTCCCTCTCAATTTTCGTCTTATTTTATTTTTCCTTCCTTTCCTATATGTTCATCTGTTTTGTTAATTAAATTCCACATGAGTGAAATCACATATATTTGTCTTTCTCTGACTGACTAATTTTGCTTAGCATAATGCCCTCTAGTTCCATCCACGTTGTTGCAAATGGCAAGATTTCATTCTTATTGATGGCTGAGTAATATTCTGTTGTATATATAGACTATATTTTCTTTATCCATTCATCTGTCAATGGAAATTTGGGCTCTTTCCATATTTTGGCTATTGTGGAGAATTTTGCATCAATGTCCATGAGGAATATTGGCCTGTAGTTCTCTTTTTTAGTAGAGTCTTTCTCTAGTTTTGGAATCAAGGTAATGCTAGTCATACAGAATGAGTTTTGAAGTTTTCCTTCCACTTCTATTTTTTGGTGTAGTTTGAGAAAGATAGGTATTGACTATTTACGTTTTTGGTAGAATTCACCTATGAAGCCATGTGGCCCTAGACTTTTGTTTCTTGCAAGATTTTTGATTGCTGATTCAATTTCTTTGTTGGTTATTTGTCTATTCAAGTTTCCTATTTCTACCTGCTTCAGTTTTGCTAATTTATATGTGTCAAAGGATTTATCCAATTCTCCCAGATTGTCCAATTATTTGACACATAAATTTTCATAATATTTTCTTGTAATTATTCGTATTTCTGTGGCGTTGGTTTTGATTTCTCCTCTCTCATTTGTCATTTAATTGATTTGGGCCCTTTCTCTTTTCTTTTTAGTAAGTCTGGTAGGGGGTGGGATGCCCGGGAGGCTCACTTAAGTGTCTGCCTTCAGCTTGGGTCATGATCCCAGGGTCCAGGGATCGAGTCCCACATTGGGCTCCTGCTTCACCAGGAACCAACATCTCTCTCTGCTTGTGTGTGTTCTCTCTCTTCTCTCTCTCTCTTTCTCTCTGTCAAATAAATAAATAAAATATTTTCAAAAAGTGTCTGGTAGGGGTTTATCAATTTTATTAATTATTTTAAAGAACCAGCTCTTGATTTAATTGATCTGTTCTACTGGGTGTATGTTTGGCTTTTGTTTATTTGTTTGTTTTGGTTTTATTTTTTTACTATATTTTATTATTGTTATTATTAATTTTTGTTTCTATATCATTTATTTCTGCTGTAATCTTATTATTTTCCTTCTTCTGATGGCTTTAGCCTTTGTTGTTCCTTTAGGTGTAAAGTTGTGTTGTTTATTGGAGATTTTTCTTGTTTCTTGTGGTAGGACTATATTGCTATGTATTTTCCCCTTAGGACAATTTTTACTCATCCCCAAATTTTGGGACTATTGTGTTTTCATTTTCATTTATTTCCATATATTTTTTAAAAAATTCTTTAGTTTTCTGGTTGACACATTCACTCTTTTTTAGCATGTTGTTTAATTTCCTTGTACCGGCAGTCTTTCCAAAAGTTTTCTTGTGCTTGACTTCAAGTTTCATAGTCTTGTGGTCAGAAAATATGCATGGTATGATCAAAAATTTTTGTGTTTATTGAATCCTGATTTGTGACCTATTATGTGATCTATTCTGGAGAATATCCCATGTACACCCACAAAGAATATTTATTCTGGTTATTTATGTTGTGATGTTCTGAATATTTCTGGTATGCCCATCTACTCCAGTTTGTCATTCAAAGCTATTGTTTTCTTTTCGATTTTCTTCTTAAATGACCTGCCCATTGTTGTAAGTAAGGGTTAAAGTTCTCTAATATTATTCTATTACTATCAATGAATTCCTTTATGTTTGTTTTGAACTATTTTATGTATCTGGGTTCTCCCAAGTTGGGCACATAAATATTTACAATTGTTAGATCTTCTTGTCAGATAGACCCTTTCATTATGATAGAATATCCTTCTTTATCTCTTGTTACACTCTGGTTTAAAATATAATTTGTCTGAACTTGTTCTGGGTGGCTCAATTGGTTAAGCATCTAATGGTTATCTCAGTTCAGGACTTGATATCCTAGTCATGAGTTCAAGCTCTGTCCCCCTTTAAAAAAATCTAGTTTGGGGGCGCCTGGGTGGCACAGCGGTTAAGCATCTGCCTTCGGTTCAGGGCGTGATCCCGGCGATATGGGATCAAGCCCCACATCAGGCTCTTCCGCTATGAGCCTGCTTCTTCCTCTCCCACTCCCCCTGCTTGTGTTCCCTCTCTTGCTGGCTGTCTCTATCTCTGTCAAATAAATAAATAAAATCTTTAAAAAAAATCTAGTTTGTTACTCTGGCTTTCTTTCTTTCTTTTTCTTCTTCTTTTTTTAAATTTTAATAATTTTTAAAGATTTTATTTATTTATTTATTTGAGAGAGAGAGAGAGAGCATCAACATGGGGAGAGGCAGAGGGAGAGTGATAAGCAGACTCCCTGTTGAGCAGGGTGCTTGATGCAGGACTAGATCCCAGGATCCTGAGACCATGTCCTGAGCCAAAGTCAGATGTTTTACCGGCTGAGCCAGCTGGGTGCCCCTGGCTTTCTTTTGACCGCAATTTGTATGATAAATGCATTTCCAACACCTTATATTAGATCTGCAGGTTTCCTTAGGGCTCTCGCAGACAGCATATTGATGGGTCTTGTTTTATATCTATTCTGACCACCCATCTTACTTTGGATCTTTTACTAAGTTGCCATCAACATATCAAATTGTGGTTTGTTGAAAATATGTTCACAAATCATTAAAATGTTTTCACATCACATTCCACAATAGATATTGGTTCAAAGAATGAGCTATGTAGTGAAAAAAAATCTTCAATATTAATGTATTTTTAATTGTGGTATAACTTACAAATACTAGAATGCTTACATCTGAAGGTTACCTTTCAAACAGTTTCAGTAACTTTGGCTTGTATCTTATCCCAGTAGCAAAAGACAATTTTCACCAGACTTGAAGTGTTTTATGTGTCCCTTTACAATAAAACCACTTAACCAAGATACAACCACTGGTCACGTTTTCTTCTCTATGCTGTAATTTGGACTATTCTAAAATATTGCTTCAATTAAAAAATAAAGTTCGTGGATTTTTCTTATATATTGTGTCTTTTTCTCAAGTAAATATGTTTTTAAAGAATCTGCCACAGTTTTACATTCATCAGTAGTTTGCTCTGTTTTCTTCCTAAATCATATTCCCTTCTCTGAGTATAATACTCTTTGTTACCCACTACTTTGTTGGTGAACAGGTGGACTATTTTCATTCTGAAACTGTTATAATTAAACTGCTTTAACCTCCTTTTTGCTATTATATATTTTTATTTCATATGGTAGATCCATGACTAGTGTTTTCAGCAAAAAATTTTACAAAATAGTTGTTCAATTTTACACTTCTTCAAATAAATCATGCAAGTACAATTTTTTCTACCTGAGAGCAATTGTGGGTAATGTCAAACTTACTCACTATAGCTGTTCTCGTATGGATATACTAACTTACTTGGTTTCATTTTTCATTTCCCTAATGTTTAATGATTCTTAGGACTTTTGCATTAATTATTGCCTATGTGTGTATTTTTGGAAACTATAAATTTTTACTTTTGAAAAAAAAGTGGAAGCTACCTAAGCAAAAACAACTTGATAGTTTGCTAGTAAACAGTACATGACAGTCATAAGATTGTTTGGAATTATAGAAATAAAATTATATTTTCATTTACATGTTATTATGTTTTTCTGACAAATCTGCATTTATTCACTTTTCAAAGATTAATCATTTTCATTAAAATAGATATTTATGTAATACATTTCTTCCACTACATGTCCCTTGGGCTTGAATTATAATTCTATTTGTTTCTGTGTTTTAATTATTCATCAAAACATAGTATCTTGATCCCATTGGTGAAATCAAGTTTTGAAAATATTTTGTTTTCATTTGCACAGAATTTTTAAATTTATTTTTAATTTTTTCATAATAATATTTTTAGTATATTATGTTAGTCACCATACAGTACATCCCCAGTTTTTGATGTAAAGTTCCATCATCCATTACTTGCATATAACACCCAGTGCACCATGCACTATGTGCCCTCCTTAATACCCATCCCCAGCCTATCCCATTCCCCGACCCCCCAAAGCCCTCAATTTGTTTCCCAGAGTCCATAGTTTCTCAGGGTTCATTCCCCCTTCTGTTTACCCCCTCTTTCTTCTTCCTTTTCTTATCCTACTGATCGTCCTATTTCTTATGTTCCATAAATGCCTGAAACCATATGATAATTGTCTTTCTCTGCATGATTGATTTCACTTAGCATTATCTCTAGCAGTGCCATCCATGCTGCAGCAAATGCTGAGAAATCTATCCTTTGGATGGCTGAGTAATATTCCATTGTATATGGAGCACATATTTTTAATCCAGTCATCTATTGAACACCATGTTGGCTCCTTCCACAATTTAGCTATTGTGGACAATGCCTATATGAACATTGGGGTGCATATGGCCTTTCTCTTCACTACATCTGTATCTTTGGGATAAAAACCCAGTAGTGCAATAGCTGGATCATAGGATAGGTCAATTTTTAACTTTTTAAGGACCTCCACACTGTTTTCCAAAGTGGCTGTACCAACTTGCATTCCCACCAACAATGTAAGCAGGCATCCCTTTTTCCATATCCTCCCCAACATTTGTTGTATCCTGCCTTGTCAATGTTTGTCATTCTAACTGGCAAAATATGGTATCTCAGTGTGGTTTTGATTTGAATTTCCCTGATGGCTAATGATTTTGAACATTTTTTTCATGTGTCTGTTAGCCATTTGTATGTTTTCAATGGAAAAGTGTCTGTTCATATCTTCTGCCCATTTTATGATTTGTTTATTTGTTTCTTGCGTGTTGAGTTTGAGAAGTTCTTTGAGGTCTTGGATACCAGTCTTTTATCTGTAGTGTCCTTGGAAATATCTTCTCCCATTCCGTGGGCTGCCTCTTAGTTTCTTTGACTGTTTCCTTGGCTGTGCAGAAGCTTTTTATCTTTCTTCAATCTCATTATTCATGTATAGAAATGCAATTGATTACTGAGCATTGATTTTGTGTCTGCATTTATTGAGAGGTTCATATGGTTCTTGACTCTTTTCTTGTTGATATGATCCATCACACTGAGAGAATTGCGAATGTTGAACCACCCTTGCATCCCAGGGATGAATCCCACTTGGTCATGATGGATAATCCTTTTAATGTACTGTTGGATCCTTTTACCTAGGATCTTGTTGAGGATTTTGGCATCCAAATTCAACAGGGATATGGGTCTATAATTCTCCTTTTGGATGGGGTCTTCACCTGTTTTGGGGATCAAGGTAATACTGGCCTCAGGGAAGGAGTTTGGTAGTTTTCCTTCTGTTTCTATTTTTTGAAACTGCTTCAGGAGTGTAGGTATAATTTCCTATTTGAATGTTTGGTAGAACTCCTGAGGCCCTGGACTGTTGTTTTTGGGGAGGATTTTGATCACTGTTTCAATCTCTTAATAAGCAATTGTTCTGTTTAAAAAATCAATTTCTTCCTGTTTCAGGCTTGGTAGTTTATCAGTTTCCAGGAAAGCATCCATTTCTTCCAAGTTGTTTAATTTATTGGCATAAAGCTGCTGATCAAAGTTTCTAACGATCCTTCCTATTTCATTGGTGTTGATTGTGATCTCTCCCCTTCATTCACAATTTTATTAATTTGGGTCCTTTATCTATTCTTTTGAATAAGTCTGTCCAGCGGCTTATCGATCTTATTTATTCAAAGAACCAGCTTCTATTTTTGCTGATCTGCTCCACTGTGCTCCTGGTTTCTAATTCATTGATCTCTGCTCTAATCTTGATCACCTGCTTTCTCCTGCATGGATTAGGCCTGTTCCTCTGTTCCGGCTCCAGCTTCTTGAGGTGAGAGTATAAAAACTTCATTTTATATTTTTTCTATTCTTTTGAGTGAGACTGGGATGGCTATGTATTTTCCCCTTACGACTACCTTTGCAGTGTCCCATAGGTTTTAGACCATTGTGCTTTCATTCTTGTTGGTCTCCATAAATTGTTTAAATTGATTTTTGATTTCCTAGTTTATCAAATCAATCTTGACCAGGATGGTTCTTAGTTAACAAGTGTTTGAGTTTCTTCCAAATTTTTCCGTGTGATTGAGTTCCAATTTCAAAGCATTGTGGACTGAGAATATGCAGAGAATAATTTCAGACTCTTGGTATCAGTTGAGATATGTATTGTGACCCAGCATATGATATATTCTAGAGAACGTTCCATGTGCATTCAAAAAGAATGAGTATTCTTTTTTTTTCTGGGGTGTAGTGTTCTATATATATCTATGAGGTCCATCTGGTCTAGTATCACATTCAAAGCTCTTTTTTCCTTGCTGATTCTCTGCTTAGGTGATCTGTCTATTGCTGAGAGTGGAGTGTTGAGGTCCCCTAGTATTAACATATTTTTATCTATATGTCTCCTTATTCTGGTTAAGAGTTGGCTTGTGTCTTGCTGCTCCCCTGTTGGGGGCATAGATATATATAACTGTCATATCCACTTGTTGGATACATCCATTAAGAATAATATAGTGTCCTTCTGTATCTCTAACTACAGTCTTTAGTTTAAAATCCAATCTGTCTGATATTAGAATTGCTACCCCAGCTTTCTTTTGAGGTCCATTGGCATGAAAAGTGGTTTTCCATCCCTTCACTTTCAGTCTGGATGAATCTTTAGGTTCAAAATGAGTCTCTTGAAGACAGCAAATGAATGGGTTATGTCTTTTTATTCAATCTGCAAGCCTGTGGCGTTCTATGGGAGGATTTAGGCCATTCACTTTGAGTGTGATTATTGAGAGATATGATTTTAATGATGTCATGTTGCCTGTAAAGTCTTTGTTTCAATAGATTTTAATTTCCTATTCTGTATCCCTCGGGGCCTTTTTACTTTTATAGCCTCCCCCTTACTATTTCCTGTAGGGCTGGCTTCATGGTTAAGAAATTCGTCAGTGTCTGGCAATTCTGGAAGGTCCTTATCTCTCCATGAATTCTGAATGACAGCCTTGCTGGATAGAGGATCCATGGCTGCATGTTTTTCTGTGAAAGAGCTTTAAAAATGTCCCCCGCAACCCTTTCTCTCATTCCAGGTCTGTGTATATAGGTCTGACGTAATCCTAATATTTTTGCCTTTCTATGCGAGAAATTTCTTTGCCCTGGCTGCTTTCAATACTGTATCCTTGGATCTAATATCTGCGAATTGCACTGTGACATGACATAGCTTAAGTTTGTCGTGGTTGAACTTGGGAGGGGGTCCTCTCTGACTCTTGGACACGAATGCTTGTTTCCTTTTCCAGATTAGGGAAGTTTTCAGCTACAACTTGTTCAAATATCTCTTCTAGACCTCTCTTTTTCTCCACCCCCTCGGGGATGCCAATGAATCTGACATTGGAACATTTCATTGAATCAGTAATCTCCCGTAATCTACATTCTTGAGATTGGGGTTTTTTTGAGCCAATGTTCTGTTTCAGCTTTCTATTCTACCATCCCATCCTCCAATTCATTAATTCATTCTTCTGCCTAATTTACCCTGGCCATCAGAGTATCTGATTTTGACTGCATTTGATTCATAGCTTTTTAAATTTCTGCCAGACTTGCTCTCATTTCTGCTCTTAGAGATTCTATTTTCTCATTAATATTTTTGTTAATATATTTTTTTCAATTCTACACATCATCTTGACCATTGTTATTCTGAAGTCCATTTCTGATAATTTGGTTATATCCATATCCATCAGTTCTGTGGCAGAGGCCACAGACTCATTATCTTTTCTTTGCTGGGGGGGATTTCTCCTTCTCATTATTCTGATGAGGAGAGGTTGGGGGGTTGCCCAGAGCTCAAATTATTGACCAGGACCCAGGAAGTGTGATCTTGTTTTATAGGGACCTTAGGGATGTGGGCTTCTTGATTTTTAAGCCTGCCTTCTGGGGGAGGGGACTGCCACACTGGTATTCAAGCAACCCTGTTTTGGTAGAGTCTTCCTGTCCCCTGCGAGGGGGATGGGGATTGGCACAACGTGAGCTGGTATTTCCAGGCTTTTGTTCACTGGCAGCTTTCCCTCGTGGTTTTCTTTGGCTCTTCTGAGAGTCAGAGCAGCAGTGGCCCAATCCCAGCCTCTGTCTCAGAACAGAGAGATGGTAGTCCACTCCCCACTGATCTCTCCTGGCCTCCTTATCTCTGTTTCTGTTGTTGGTGTTAAAAACCCTGCAGCATCCTGGAGTATGCACCCCACAGCCAGCATCCCACCCCTCAATTCCAGTGCCTTCATGTCTCTCCTTTGTGTTTCTAACACCGCCAGCCACCACTCCACCACCCCCCATGTGCCCTCCCAAGCTCCCGGTCTCAGTCTGGGTCCAGTGAGTGCTCTGGAGCTCCGGTTTTCAGTTTGGATGTGTGCACTTTCCGAGGCTCACAGTCTCAGTCTGCTCTCTCCCAAGTGACCGTCCATGAGTCCAGCCTGCTCCCCAGTGCAGGTGGCTACCGCTTCCTGGTGCCCGAGCATGGAGGCTCCCTCCCCCGTCTGTTTATCTTCCAATATATGTGCATGGATTCACAGGTCGCCGCTTCATACCTCAATACTCAGTTCTGGAGATGTTCATTTTTAGAGATCCAGATGTATCTTCCTGAATCTCAGGCTGATTCCATGGCTTTTCAGGATGGTCTGGTACCTATCCAGCTCTACCGGGACCAGCTGAAAAAGGGGAATCTTATTCCTCCGCCATCTTAACTCTGCCCCCTTATGGGATAATTTAGGCCATTCACATTAAGAGTGATTATTGAGAGATATGATTTTAATGATGTCATGATGCCTGTGAAGTCTTTGTTTCTATACATTGTAAATTTCTGTTCTGTATCAATCTTGGCATCTTTTTATTTTATAGAACCCCCTTTAATATTTCTGGTAGGGCTGGCTTGGTGTTCATATATTCTTTCAGTTTCTGCTGGTCTTAGAATCTCCTTCTCTCTCCCTCCATTCTGAATGACAGCCTTGCTGGATAGAGGATCCTTGGCTGCATGTTCTTCTCACTTAGTTCTCTAAATATATTGCCAGCTTTTTCTGGCTTGCCAGGACTGTGTAGACAAGTCTGACATTATTCTGATGTTCCTACATCTGTAGGTGAGGATTTTCTTTCACCTGGTCATTTTCTTTTTTTTTTTTTTAAAGATTTTATTTATTTATGTGACAGAGAGACAGCCAGCGAGAGAGGGAACACAGCAGGGGGAGAGGGAGAGGAAGAAGCAGGCTCCTAGCCGAGGAGCCCGATGTGGGACTCGATCCCAGAACACCGGGATCACGCCCTGAGCTGAAGGCAGACGCTCAACGACTGCGCTACCCAGGCGCCCCCACCTGGTCATTTTCAATACTGTATCCTTGTATCTAAAATTTGCAAATTCTACTTTTATTTGACGTGGTTCTGGTCTGTTCTCATTGATCTTGTCCTTTCTGCCTCTTGGACACGGATGCTTGTTTCCTTTGCCAGATTAGGTAAGTTCTCAGCTAGAATTTGTTCAAATATCTCCTCTAAACTTCTCTCTTTCTCCACCCCCTCAGTGATGCCAATGATTCTGACATTGGAACGTTTTATTGAGTCAGTAATCTCCCATAATCACATTCTTTAAAAAGGAGTTTTTTAAGCCAGGTTCCCACTTTTTTCTTCTTTTCTATCATCCCATCTTCCAAATCACTAATTCATTCTTCTGCCTCATTTACCCTGGCTGTCAGAGCATTCAATTTATACTGGCATTTAATTCATAGCATTTTTAATTTTTGCCAGATTCCCTCTCATTTCCACCCTTAGAGAGCCTATATTCTCATTAATATTTTCGTTAATATTTTTTCAAGTCTACACATCATCTTGACCATTGTTACTCTGAACTGCATTTCTGAAAATTTGGTTATATCCATACCCATTAGTTTTGTGGAAGAGGCTACAGTCTCTGTTTCTTTTCTTTGTTGGGGATTCCTTCTTGTCATTCTGATGAGGAGTGGTTGCGGGGATGTACAGTGCTGAAATTATTGACCAGGTCCCAGGCAATGTGCACTTGTTTTATAGGGACATTAAGGATGTGAGCTTCTTGATTTTTCAGCCTGCCTTCTGGGGGAGGTGCCTGTTGCACTGATACTCAGGCAACCCTGTTTGGGTAGGGTTGCCCTGTTCCATGTGGGGGCAGGGGATGGGCACAATGCAAAGTGGTATTTCCAGGCTTTTGTTTTCTGGCAGCTTTCCCTGGCAGTTTTCTGTGACTCTTCTGAGAGTCAGAGCCGCAGTGGCCATATCATAGTCTCTGTCTCAGAACAGAAAGATCACTGTCTGCTCGCCACTGAGCTCTCCTGGCCAATTTTACTCTGTTTCTGTTGGTGCTGCTAAAAACCCTGCAGTGTCCCCGGTTGTGTGCCCCACAACCACTCTTCCAGTCCTTGCTCCCAGGGCTGCACCTCTCTCTCCTTTGTGCTTGTAATACCACCAGCTTCCCTTGTTTCCCGCATGCCCTCCTGAGTTCCTCATTTCATTGTGGTTTGCATGCACTCTGGAGCTCTGGTTTTCAGTCTGGTCATGCATGTGCTTCCGAGCTCCCAGTATCAGTCTGCTTTCTTGGTGGCTACCAGTCCACAAGTCTGGCCTACTCCCTAGTGCAGTTGGCTACTTCTTCCTGGCACCCAAGCACAGTGGCTCCCTCCCCCTTCCCTTTATCTTCCTATATCTGTGCACAGATTGATGGCTCCTGCTTCTTACATCATTACTCAGCACCAGAGATGTTCATTTGTAGAGATCCAGATGTATCTACCTAAGTCTTGGGCTGATTTGTGGGTGTTCAGGATGATCTGGTATATATCCAGCTTGATTCAGGGGACTAGCTGAAAAAAGGACCCCTGATCCTCCACTGTCTTTTTTATGATCCCTGATAGAGAATTTAAAGTAATGATAATAGAGTTCTCTCAGGACTTGAGAAAAGAATGGAGGGCATTGGTGAGATCTTAACACAGACATAAAAGACAACCAATCAGGGACGAAGTACAAATTTATTAAAATTAAAAATACATGTGATGGAATAATAGCAGGCTAGAGTAAGCAGAGGAAAGAATGACATTGAAGATGGAATAATTAAAAGTAATGAAGATCAGGAATTAATAAGAATTGAATTATGCAAATGGGAATAGAGTAAGGACAGTCATTGACTCCATCAAGCATAATAACATTCACATTATAAGGATCTCAGAAGAAAAAGAGAAAGAAAAGTGCACAGAAAATTTATTTGAAACAATAATAGCTGAAAATGTCTCTAATCTGAGGAATGGGACAGATGTTCATATCCAGGAGGGGCAGAAATCTCCCAACAAAATCATTCTAAGGTGGTCTAACCAAGACATTGAGTAATTAAAATGGCAAAAATGAGAAATAAAGAAAAAAAATAAAATCACCAAGAGAAAAGAAGACAGTCAATATAAGGAAAAGCCTATAAGACATCAGAGGATTTTTAACCGACAACCTGGCAGGCCAGAGGAGAGTGGCATGATAAGTTCACAGAGTTGAAAGGGAAAAATCTGCAGCAAAGAATAATCTACCCAGCAAGGCTATATTTGAGAATATAAAGAGAGAGAGAGTTTCTCAGACAAACAAAAACTAAAAGAATTCATGACAACTATGTGAACTCTAGAAGAAATGTTAAAGGGGATACTTTGAGTGGAAAGCATAAATCAAAGTAAAAGTATGAAAAGCAGGAAACATAAATGCAGTAAAAATAGGTATGTCAAAATAATTCAAGGGATTCACAAAATAAAATCTTTTAAATTATGACACCATATACACAAAATATGGTTGGGGAAGAGGAGTAAAGAATGGATTCAAATGTAAGTGACCATCAAATTCATATAGTGTCCTTTATACCTGAGATGTTATATACATAACCAATGGTAACCACAAATCAAAAGCTAGCAATAGATATGTGAACTATAAAGAGAAAGAAAACCGAAACATAACTAAAGAAATTCAGCAAACCATAAAGGAAAACAAGATAAGGATGAGAGAAAAACTTTTAAAAAAGTAACAAAATGGTAATAAATAAAATCAAACTATCAAAAATTACTTTGAATATAAAAAGGCTAAATATTCCAATAAAAATACAAGGTGTCAGAATCTATAAGGAAAAAATACCAAAACAAACAAACAAAAAATAAACATAGCACCAATCTATATACTGACTAAAAGAGAATCAATTCAGACCTAAAGCATCTGCAGAATGAGAATGAGGGGATAGAGAAACATTAATCATGTAAATGGATGTCCAAAGAAAGCTGTAGTAGCAATACTTAGACAAAATAGACTTTAAAACAAAGATTGCAACAGAAACAAAGAAGAATACTACATAATAATAAAAGGTAAAATCCATCAAGAAAGTATAATAATAGTAACTAACTATGCAGCTAATACAGTAGCACCAAAATATGTTAAAAATAATAGCAAATATAAAGAAAGTAATCAATAGTAATACAATAATAGTAGGGGACTTTAACATCCCACTTACATCAATGTACAGAACATCTAAACAGAAAATAAACAAGGAAAAAGTGCATTTGAATGATACACTGACCAGATGAATTTATATCTGTTAAATTCAGATAAAATTATATCTGTTAAATTCAGATATAATTCAATCCTAAAACAGAATATACATTTTTTTCAAGCACACATGGAACATTATCCAGAGTAGATCATATATTAGACCATAAAACAAGTCCCAAAATTTTTTTAAAACAATTGGAGTCATACCATGTACATTTTCTGACCATAATGGTATGAAATTGGAAATAAACAATAATAAAAAATATGAAAAGAGCGCAAATACATGGAAGTTGAATAACATGCTACTACACAATGAATGGGTCAACCATGAAATCAAGAAGAAATAAAAAATACATGGAAACAAATAGAAATGAAAATAAAATGGTCCAAAATTTTGGGATGCTGCCAAAGTTGTTCTAAAATGGAAGTTTATTGCAATACAGGACTACCTCAAGAAACAAGAGAAAGCCCAAAAAAACAACATAACCTTACATCTAAATGAATTTTTTTAAAAAAGGAAAAGATAAAGGAAAATAGCAGAAGAAAGTAAATAATAAAGATTAGAGTAGAAATAATATAGGAAACATAAAGCAATAGCAGAGATCAGTGAAACCAGATGTTGGTTCCTTTGAATAGAATAACAGAATTGATAAATAATCAGATTCTACAATAAAGTAGTCAGAGTCAACAATAAAATAAAAACAAACAAAATAAGAGAAGACTCAAAAGCACAAATGAGAGAAAAGAAATAGCAACCAACATCACGGAAATACAAAGAACTATAAGAAAATATGGTGAAAAATTATTTGGCACCAATTGGATAACCTACAAGGAATGGATAAATTCCTAGAAAAACACAAACTACTAAAATAAAAACTGGAAAAAAAAGAAAGGAAATGAATAGGCTGATTACCAGCAATGAGATTGGATCACTACTCTAAAAACTCTCAACAAACAAAACTACAGAACCAGATGGCCTCACAAACAAATTTTACCAAACATTTAAAGAAGGGTTAATACCTATCTTTATCAAAGTATTGCAAAAAAGAGAAGAGGAAAGATTTCCATATTAATTATATGAGGACAACATTACTCTGATACCAAATCCAGATAAAAATGCCAAAGAAAAATACAACTACAGAACCATATTGCTGATGAACATAGATGCAAAAATCCTCAACAAAATACTAGCAAACAGAGTCCAACAATATATTTTTAAAAAAATCCACCATGATTAAATGCAATTTATTTCTGGGATTCAAGGACAGTACAATGTTTGCAAATCAATCAATATGACACATCACATCAATAAGATAAAATATTTTAAATTATGTGATAATTTCAATAGATGCAGAAAAAGCATTTGACAAAGGACAGCACACATTCATGATCAAAAATTCTCAACAAAGTAGACTCAAAGGGAAAATACATCAACATAATAAAAGCCATATTAAAAACACACAGCAGACATCATATTCAACTGGGGAAAAGTGAGTTTTTCACCTAAGCTCAAAAACAAGTCAAGGATGTCCACACTCACCACTTTTATTCAACATAATACTGGAATTCTTAGCCACAGCAATTAGACAGCAACAACAAAAATAAATGCCATTCAAATTGGTAAAGAAAATGTCATTTCACTATTTGCAGATGATATAATACTCCATGTAGAAAACCCTAAAGACTCCACCAAAAATTATTAGAACTGTATACCATTTCTTCTTTATCCATTAATCATTGAATGGGAACTAGAACTGTTTCCATAATTTGGCTATCATAGATAATACTGCTATAAACATCAGGGTTCATGTATCCTTTGAATTACTATTTTTGTACACGTTGTGTCAATACCCAGTAGTGCAATTGTTAAATCATAGGTAGTTCTATTTTGTAAATGTTGAGGAACCCCCATACTGTTTTTCCAAGTGGTTACACCAGTTTGCATTCCCAGCAAGAGTATGAGGATACCTCTTTCTGTACATCCTTGACAACATCTGTTGTTTCTCATATTGATTTTAGTCATTCTGATCATTGTAGTTTTGATTAGCATTTCCCCAATGATAGGTGATGTTGAGCAACTTATCATGTGTCTGTAGCTTTTCTTCTTTGGAAAATTGTTTATTCATGACTTGTGCTTATTTTAAATTTGGATTATTCATTTTTCAACTGCAGGTTTTTCCTATATGACCTTTATTATATTGAGGTATGTTCCCTCAAACTACTTTGCTGATGTTTGTTTCATGAATGAATGTTGCACTTTGTTAGATGCTTTTTCTGCATCTATTGCAATGATCATATGATTCTTTTCCTTCCCTTTAATAATGTGGTGTATCACAGTGATTAATAAGGGAAAGTTGAACCACCATTACTTGGGCATTTTCTCTTTTCTTTTAAATAAGTGTGCCTAAAGGTTTATCAATTGTACTAATTTTTTTCAAAGAACCAGAACCTGGTTTCATTGATGTGTTCTATCATTTTTGTAGTTTCTATGTCATTTATTTCTGCTGTAATCTTTATTATTTTCTTCCTTCTGCTGGCTTTAGACTGCATTTGTTGTTCTTTTTCTAGCTTCCTTAGGTGCAAGGTTTGATTGTCTATTTGAGATTTTTCTTGCTTCTTGAGGTTGGCCAGTATTGCTATATAATTACCTCATTGGACCACTTTTGCTGCATCCCACAGATTTTGTACCATATATATTTTTTTAATTGTCATTTGTTTCCATGTATTTTTTAATTTCTTCTTTGATTTCCTGGTTGACCCATTCATTGTTTACAAGCATGTTGTTTAATCTCTATGTATTAGTGGTCTTTCCATAGATTTTCCTATGGAGGGCTTGGATTTTTTGTTTGTTTGTTTTGTTTGTTTGTTTTTTGTTTTGTTTTGTTTAATTTCAGATGTAGAATTTAGTGATTCATCAGTTGCATAAATGCCCAGTGCTCATTAAGTCAAGTACCCTCCCCAGTGCCCATCACCCAGTTATCCCTTCCCCCCCACCCACCACCCCTCCAACCACCCTCAGATTGTTTCCTAGAGTTCAGTGTCTCTTATGGTTTGCCTCCCTCTCAATTTTCATCTTATTTTATTTTTCACCTCCCCTATGTTCATTTGTTTTTTTTTTTCTTAAATTCCACATATGAGAGAAATCATTCACATGCAGTTTTTAAAAGTAATACAAAGAAATTCCATATACCCATTTATCTACTTTCTGCCAAAGGTATAAATTTTAGTACACATATCCCTAGATGGATATGATAAAACTATAATAGAATACTACAACCAGGATAATGCAACTGATACAGTCAAAATCAGAACAAGTCTATCAGTGAGTGAGACTTCATATTGGCCATCTCCTCCTCAAGGTGGCAATCATTAATCTGTTTTCCACTTCCTCATTTTGCCATTTCCATAATGTTATACAAGTAGAATCATAGAGAATGTAACCTTTTGAGATTGGCCTTTTTCATTTACCATAATTCTGTGGAGATTCATTCAAGTTGCTGTGTATATTAGTAGTTTATTCTTTCTTATTGTTGAGTGCTATTAATAGCATGGATGTATCATACTTTATTTTTTATTATTTTTTAAGATTTATTTTTATTGGGGCGCCTGGGTAGTGCAGTCATTAAACGTCTGCCTTCAGCTCAGGGCGTGATCCCGGTGTTCTGGGATCGAGTCCCACATCAGGCTCCTCCGCTAGGAGACTGCTTCTTCCTCTCCCACTCCCCTGCTGTGTTCCCTCTCTTGCTGGCTGTCTCTCTGTCACATAAATAAAATAAAAATCTTAAAAAAAAGATTTATTTTTACTTATTTATTTGACACAGAGAGAGAGCACAGGCAAGGGGAGAAGGAGACAGAGGGAGAGAGAGAAGGAGACTTCCTGCTGAGCAAGGAGTCTGATGCAGGACTCAATCCCAGGACTCTGAGATCATGACCAGAGCCGAAGGCAGATGCTTAATGGACTGAGTCACCCCAGTGCCCCAGATGTACCATACTTTAATCATTTATCTGTTGAAGGACTCCTGAGTGGTTTACAGTTTTTGGCTGTTTTGTTTTGTTTTGTTTTTTTCTTTCAGTTTTTTGGATACTATAAATAAAGTTGCTGTGGAATTCATGTACAGATTTTTTGTGAACATAAATTTTCATTTTTCTGGGACAAATGCTCATGATTACAATCCTTAGGTTATTTGGTAGTTCCATGCTTTTTGTTTTGGTTTTTGGTTTTGTTTGTTTTTTAAAACACTGCCAAACTGTTTTTCAGTTTACTGTTTTACATTATCACTAGCAATGCATGATCCACTTTCTCTGCATCGTCATGAGCATTTGGTGTTGCTATTATTTTTTTTTTTTACCATTACATCTATAGATCAATTGTGGAGAATTGACATCTCTATTATTCTGAGTTTTCATATCCATTAACACAGTATGTCTCTCAATTTATTTAGATCATCTTTATTTTATCAGCATTTTTTAGTTTTCAGTATGCAAGTCTTTTTTTTTTTTAATTTTTAACATATAATGTATTATTTGTTTCCTGGGTACAGGTCTGTGATTCATCTGTCTTACACAATACACAGCGCTCACCACAACATATAGCTTCCCCTATGTCCATCACCCAGCCACCTCATCCCTGTGACCCCCCCTCCATTCCAGCAACCCTCAGTTTGTTTCTGTCTTGCTTTTGACATCCATTTGCAGGATAAATGTTTCTCCATACCCTCACTTTCAATCTGCAAGTGTCCTCTGGTCTAAAATGAGTTTCGTGGGGCACCTGGGTAGCTCAGTCAATTTAATGATGTGATTTTTTGCTTTTGTCTATTTTGATCATCCAATGTATCATGTTAGATGTTTTTATAAAAATACACTTAGATTATGGAACACATTATCGTTGGAACTTTAAGGTGAAAGGAATTGTAATTCACTTTCACTAACCATTATTGTCCTTCCCACTAAAACATCAGAACATCATTTTATGATTTTTATAATATACAGATAATTGAATACATGATTACTGCATTAAACCACAAAGTAATGTAAAATTATGTAAGAGACAATAATCTAATTTAACTAGATAGTGGTTTGCCTGATCATAATTTTAAATATATAGTTTTATAAGATTTTCATTTCACCATACTTTTTAAGAGAAAGAGAGATAATTACTTGAAAGAATGTTCTTATAAGGCTGAAGAATTTAGAACTTAGTAGAAGTGAGGAGTGGTTGCATATTTGAATAATTTTTCCTGTATTGATATGAAGGTACACATGACTATGTGAGACTTTATCAGGCAGAGGGTTTCTAAAATGATCATTTACTCCAGGATCCAGTGTATAATTTCTTCATCACCAGGATTAAATATCCACATGAATGTTATTCATTACCATTTACTCTTGAAAGACATATGAATTATCCACAGAAATAATAATGACATTTATGGGAAAACTCTTTGTGAAATGCTCATTACATATAGAAAACTCTAAGTATCTGAAGAGCAAAACATATCTAAAAAATACCAAATATTTTTAGGAGAATCCAATTCCATTATTCAACACAGAACCGATATATATTTATGTCTGTAATATTTGGTGTCTCTACACCAATGTTTACTTTTTCTTTTTTTACAGAAAGAACAAGAGTGTGTGAGTGGGGGAGGGGCATAGGGAGAGGGAGGCAGAGAGAATCTTAAGCAGGCTCCATGTCCAATGTGGAGCCTGACACAGGACATGATATCATAACCCTGAGATCATAATCTGAGCTGAAATTAAGAGTCAGACACTTAACTGACTGAGCCACCCAGGTGTCCCATGGCTTACCATTTTTTAAAAATAAAGTTACACACATCTTTGTTTTGTTCTAGGGATCAGAGTTCTGAAACCTAAAGTAACTTGCAGAGGAGGAGCAAAATCAATTGGATTAGTTGTATTCCACTAGAAATCCATCAGAAAAAGTGATAGTAAACCATTAATAATCAGCCTTTTTTTCCAACCAATTTTAGCCTCAAGGAGACTATACCAAAAATATGTTGAAAAGGTGACAATATCCATCTAGTTATTTCACATGATGTAGTGCAGCCAAATCGACATCAGTTCACTTCTTGATGAGCCACGGAAAGAAACTGCACCAAGTTAGTTAGTTGCTGCACAAAGTAAAAATTATTTGCAGGAAGTAAAGACACCACTGGGAATAACTTCTCAATCCATGACTCTGCAAGCAAGGGTGAATGGGTCCCTTTTATTTAGGGTTAGGATATATATTTATATAAGGAAGCCTTATCATTATATGCAGAGTTAGGCATAAGGCCATACGTGCATCTTAAGGAAACATGTATATACATACATTGTATGTTATGCAAATGAGACATGTGCTTGTCCTTAGATGAATATTTTAGTTTTATAATAAGGTAAAGGTAAAGTTGTCATTCATTTTACAGGTTGCTCCATGCTCCATCTACACAGGTGTATGTTGGGGTTTATGCTCAAACTGGTCTGTATTGTGAATCCACTGGAGGTCTTGTAAAGGCAGCCACTAGAGTTTAGGGGAGGGCAGTTTCACTATCCATTTACCTGAGTTAAAAGATAAGCTGGAAGGAAGAGCTTAAGGAAAAATACAGGACAAAGGTCAGTTGGCACAAGTGGGTGAGCAATTAAGGTCTGGTCTTGAGGTCTAAGTGGTGACAGTAGTAAAAATCAAACAAGACAAATATAATTTGATCAATTTAGGTCTACTGATTTCACTATTTTTCCCACAATTCTTTATGTAATATGAACAACAAAGTACATTACAAATAGTGAAATAGTTTCCATATTATATGCTTTTCGTTTTATTTCTACAGAAATTTTAAGACTGAAACATTTGGAGAAACACACTATAATTGTGTTTATTCTTCTGGGTCTGCTTCAGTAGAATTCAACTGATTTTTGTCTCTGCTTATCACCATAATGTTCATTTTCACAGTGACTGGAGATAGTCTCCTAATTCTGCAGATCCTGGGAGAGGCAATCTTCATACCCCTAGGTATTTTATTCCTTTGGCAGCTCTTTCTCATTGAGATCCTCTTCGCATTTGCCATTGTCCCCATTGTGATAACTAATTACCTTCTAGATAAGAACACCATATCCACAACTCACTGTAGCACATAGAACTTCATGGAGTTGGCCGTGGGTGGGATTAAGTGTATTCTCTTGGACCTCATGTCCTGTGATGGATATGTTGCCATCTACAAAAATTTACATTACCCACTCCTCATGAACAGATCTGCCTCATGGACCAGTGACACTTCGGATGCCTGGATACATACTGTCTACACCATGAGATTGTCCTTTTGTGGATCCAGAGAAATCTTTCTATCATGAACTTCCTAGTGTATTTCACCTATCTTGTGAGGATACCTTGACCTATGAGACTGGGGTTTTGATCAGCACCACCATTCTGTTTCTGATTCCATTCTCAGTCTTCCTTGGAACCTACACACTCATTCTGGTCCTCATATGCAAACAGTTTCTGTTGAGCGCTGAAAAAGCATTCTCTACATGCTCATCTCATTTGACAGTAGTCAACTTATGGTGTCAACATTTTTATGTACATTTTCCAAATTCTTCCCTTATTTTGGGTCAAGATAAAGTCGTGGTCTATCTTCTCCACCATTTGATACCTATGCTCAACCCCATGATTTATAGTCTTTCAAATAAGGATGCAATGGGAGCCCTGAAAAAAAAATGTTATTAAAGTGTCCATTATATTCTAAAATGTGACTATAAAGGCAGAACAGATATTCTGTTTTACTGAATATAAGTTTTGTTTACAATATGGGATGCATTTTGGACTATCTGATAACAATCAATTATTCATCTATTAGATAATATGTTGCATTATATTGCTTAATAGCAACTAAATATATTCTCAAATAGATAGATCTAAATACAGAGATATTGTGGCTCCTGGGTGGCTCAGTAAGTTAAGCCTCTGCCTTCATTTCAGGTCATGATCCTGGGGTCATGTGTTTGAGCCCTGCATCAGGTTCTCTGCTCAGTGGGGAGCCTGCTTCTCCCTCTCCTTCTGCCTTCTGCTCTGCCTACTTGTGCTTTCACTGTCAAAAAAAAATAAGTAAATAAAATCTTCAAATAAATAAATAAATAAATAGACATGGTATAAAACAGCTATGCCATGCTAATTACACTGAGAATATAATTCAAAATAATAAATTGCAAAATTAGAGCAATAATTATGGGAGAACTCTGGAACCCGTAATTACTCACCAGATAATGACCAGAAGCATGAATCGTGGACTCCTATGTGAAAGGACAGAAAACAATGTACAGGGGACGTAACATTTACCCTACTCTTTCGAGCCCCAGCTTGGCATCATTTAGAATCATATTATGCCACTAAAAACTAACTTTGGGGATGCTGCCTTAGAAATTAGGTACTTCTCAGCAATTTCTTTTTGGAGGCTCAGAAATCAACCTTTGAGAATCTGTTAACAGGATTATAATCCCTGAGACCTTATGTCTCCTCAAGTGAATCAGAGTCCTCAGGAACTTTTTCATTAATGTTAGCATTGATTGTTGTAGTTTATTTTCTTGCTAAATTAATAACGTGAATTGAAAAATGATCACAAATTTATCTAATGACTATTCAGTTGAAAATTTCAGGTAAACCCAATATTTATCAGCATTCTGTCTTAGTTTAATGCCATTTTAGAATGTAAAATTGAGGGGGAGGAGTCCAAAGTGGCAGAGGAGCAGGAGGCTTAAATTTCGTCTGGTCCCAGGAATGCAGCTAGATAGCTATCAGACGATTCTGAACACCTACAAACTCAACTGGAGAATGAAGAAAAAAAATAACAGCAACTGAATAAATGGAAAAGCGACCACTTTCTGCAAGGATCTCAGTTTAAAACAGGTGTTGAGCTCCAGCTCAGCATTCCAAGACGGTGGAGGAGCAGGAGACCTAAAGTTCATCTAGCCCCAGGAAGTTAGTGAGAGAGCTACCAAACCATTCTGAATACCTATGAACGCAGCTGGAGAATGAAGAAAAGAGTACCAGTAACTCTATGAACAGAAAAGTGACCACTTTCTGCAAGGAGGAGAAAAGATGGTGGAGGAGTAGGAGACCCTTTCTCAGCTGGTCCCGAGTCGAGCTGGATAACTACCAGACCATCCTGAAAACCCATGGAATCAGCCTGAGACACAGGAAGATACACCAGGATCTCTACAAAAAACATCTCCAGTGCTGAGTATTGAGGTACGAAATAGGGAGCCGTGAATCTGCGCAGATATCGGAAGATAAATAGAAGGGGGAGGGAGACTCCACGCTCAGGCGTCAGGAAGCAGTAGCCACTTGTGCTGGGGAGCGGGCAGGACTCGCGGACCAGCACCCATGAGAGAGAAGACTGAGGCCGTGAGCCTAGGAACGCGCACGACCAGACTGAAAACCGGAGCTCTGGAGCGCTCACTGGAACCAGACAAAAACCTGGTCGTCGGTAGCAGATGTGTGTCCAAACTGAAAACTGGAGCTCCGGAACTCCAGAGCGCACACTCAAACTACACTGAAACCAAAAGCTTCCATGATTTAGCTACTGTGGACAATGCTGCTATGAACATTGGGGTGCATATGGCCCTTCTAATAATATTTTTAAATTATATTATGTTAGTCACCATACAGTACATCCCCAGTTTTTGATGTAAAGTTCCATGATTCATTACTTGCATATAATACCCAGTTCACCATGCAATACATGCCCTCCTTAATACATATCACCAGCCTATCCCATCCCTCCCCAAAGACCTCTGTTTGTTTCCCAGAGTCCATAGTCTCTCATGGTTCATCCCCCTTCTGTTAAACCCCCCTTTCTTCTTCCCTTTCTTCAACTACTGAGCTTCCTACTTCATATGTTCCATAAATGAGTGAAACTGTATGATAATTGTCTTTCTCTGCTTGACTTATTTCCCTTAGCATTATTTCCTCCAGTCCCATCCATCTTACAGCAAATGTTGAGAAATAATTCTTTTTGATGGCTGAGTAATATTCCATTGTATATATGGACCACATCTTCTTAATCCAGTCATCTGTTGGAGGGCACCTCAGCTCCTTCCAAATTTAACTATTGAGGAAAATGCTTCTATGAACATAGGGGTGCATATGGCCCTTCTCTTCATTATGTCTGTAATTTTGGGGTAAATACACAATACTGTAATTGCTGGATCATAAGGAAGTTCAATTTTTAACATTTTAAGGGACCTCCACACTGTTTTCCAGAGTGGCTGTACCAACTTGCATTCCCACCAACAATGTAGGAGGGATCCCTTTTCTCCACATCCACTCAACATTTGTTGTTTCTTCCCTTGTCAATTTTTGCCATTTTAACTGGCGTAAGGTGGTAATTAAGTGTGGTTTTGATTTGAATTTCCCTGATGGCTAAAGATTTTGAACATTTTTTCATGTGTGTGTTAGCCATTTTTATAGGTCTTCATTGGAAAAGTGTCCATTCATAACTTCTGCCTATTGATGATTTGTTTGTTTCTTTCTTCTGTATTGAGTTTGAGAAGTTCTTTGTAGATCTTGGATACCATCCTTTTATCTGTAGTGTCATTTGCAAATATCTTCTCCTATTCTGTGGGCTGCCTCTTAGTTATTTTGACTGTTTCTTTGGCTGTGCAGAAGCTTTTTATCATGGTGAAATCACACAAGCTAATTTTTTCTTTTGTTTCTTTTTCTTTGGACCTGTGTCATGAAAAAAAGTTGCTGTGGCCGATGACGTAGAGGTTGCTGTCTATGTTCTCCTCTAGGATTTTGATGGATTCCTGTCTCTTTCATCCATTTGGAGTTTATCTTTGTGTATGGTGTGAGAGAGTGGTCAAGTTTCATTCTTCTGAATGTAGCTGTCCAATTTTCCCAACACCATTTATTGAAGAGACTGTCTTTTTCCACTGGATGTTTTTCCCTGCTTTGTCAAAGATTAGTTGCCCAAAGAGATGAGGGTCCATTTCTGGGTTCTCTATTCTGTTCCATTGGTCTATGTGTCTGTTTTTGTGCCAGTAGCATGCTATCTTTGTGATCACAGCTCTGTATTATAGCTTGAAATTCGGCATTGTGATGCTCCCAGCTTTGTTTTTCATTTTCAACACTTCCTTGGTGATTCAGGGCCTTTTCTTGTTCCACAGAAATTTAAGGGCTGTTTGTAAAGTTCTTTGAAAAATGTCATTGGTATTTGGATAGAGATGGCATTGAAAGTGCAGATTGCTCTGGGTAGCATGGACATTTTAACTATGTTAATTCTTCCGATCCATGAGCATGGAAATTTTTCCATCTTTTATTTAAGGGCTGTTTGTAAAGTTCTTTGAAAAATGTCATTGGTATTTGGATAGAGATGGCATTGAAAGTGCAGATAATTCCAAGGTAACGTATGATTTTTGGTGCTATTGTAAATGGGATGGATTCCCTAATTTCTCTTTCTTCAGTCTCATTAATCATGTGTAGAAATGCAATAAAAATCATTTAAAAAATGCAACAGATTTCTGAGCATTGATTTTGTACTGAATTGCTCTATAACTTCTAGTTGTTTAGGGGGGCTATTCTTTTGGGTTTTCCATATAGAGTATCATGTCATATGGGAAGAGAGGCAGTTTGACTTCTTCTTTCCTGATTTGGATACCTTTGATCCCTTTTTCTTATCTGATTGTTCTTTCAAGGACTTCTAGTACTATGTTGAATAATAATGGGAGAGTGAGCCTCCTTGTCCTGTTCCTGATCTTAAGGGAAAGGCTTCCAGCATTTTCCCCATTGAGAATGATTTTTGCTGTAGGCTTTTCATAGATGGTTTTTATGAGATTGAGGAGTGTACCCTCTATCCCTACATGCTGAAGAGTTTTAATCAGGAAAGGATACTGTATTTTGCCAAATGCTTTTTTTTGCATCTATTGAGAGGATCATATGATTGTTGGCTTTTTTCTTATTGATATAATCTATCACACTGATTGATCTGTAAATGTTGATCCACCCTTGCATCCCAGGGGTGAATCCCACTTGGTCATGATGGATAATCCTTTTAATGTTCTGTTGGATCCTATTAGCAAGGATCTTGTTGACAATTTTGCTGTCCATATTCATCAGGAAAATCTGTCTGTAATTCTGCTTTTGATGGGGTCTTTGCCTGGTTTGTGGATCAAGGTAATTGGCCTCATAGAATGTGTGGGAGATTTCCATCTGTTTCTATTTTTTGAAACAGCTTCAGGAGATTAGGTATTATCTCTTCTTTGAATTTTTGGTAGAATTCCCTGGGGAATCCATCAGGCCCTGGAGTTTTGTTTTTTGGAAGATTTTAAATCACTGTTTCAATCTCTTCGTAATTAATTAGTCTCTTTAAAAAATCAATTTCTTCCTGTTTCAGTCTTGGTGGTTTATAGGTTCCAGGAAGGCCTTCATCCCTTCCAGATTAATTAATTTATTGGCATAAGGCTGTTGATAAAAGTTTCTAATAATCCTTCCAATTTCATTGGTGTTGGTTGTGACCTCTCCCTTTGCATTCATAATTTTATTAATTTGGGACCTTTCTCTATTCTTTTGTATAAGTCTTGCCAGTGGCTTGTCTATTTTATTAATTCTTCCAAGGAACCAGCTTCTAGTTCTGTTGATCTGCTCTACTGTGTTCCTGGGTTCTAATTCATTGATCTCTGCTCTAATCTTGATCAACTGCTTTCTAGTGTGTGGATTAGGCCTGTCCCTCTGCTGGTGTTATAGCTTCTTGAGGAGAGAATATAAAAACTGCATTTTCAATTTTTCTATTCTTTTGAGTGAGGCATGGATGGCTATGTATTTTCCCCTTAGGATTGCCTTTGCAGTGTCCCATAGGTTTTGGACCATTTAGTTCTCATTCTCATTGGTCTCCATAAATTGTTTAAATTAATTTTTTATTTCCAGGTTTATTGAATCATTCTTGAGCAGAATCGTTCTTAGTCTAGAAGTGTTTAAGTTTCTTCCAAATTTTTCCTTGTGATTGAGTTCCAAATTCAAAGCATTGTGTCCTGAGCATATGCATGGGATAATTTAAATCTTTTGGTATCGATTGAGAACTGTTTTGTGACCCAGAGCATGGTCTACTCTTAAGAATATTCCATGGGCATTAGAATAGAATGAGTATTCTTTTGTTCTGGGGTGTAGTGTTCCATATATATATA